>NC_056727.1:871215629-871240629 GCF_019279795.1 Protopterus annectens | reverse complement strand
TGCAGATGATATTTCAATGACATGTACAGCCATGTGTGCCCACAGCTCCTACATATACCCCATGTCAACAATTGCAAGCCATGCATGCTGTGTGCTGTCTGGACATTAACCTTATTATCACAATTGCTAGAACATGCCAGGTGAGATGTTTACAAGCCACAGACCTTGCACATGCTTGAATAAGTGTAATGCCTAGCTCAAACAGAGCACATTGCTGGCACTCTTCAAGTAATCATGAGGTGTGTGTGGCAAATATGTGTGTGTGGCAAATATGATGTGCTCACTGTTGACCATTACAGTGCCCTGGCTTCACAGTGGAACTGTCAACTAACAGTCTGTGGGATTATGACATGGAATATTGCTGTGTGTGTGTCTTGCTGATGTTCTGCTGGCATAAATGTATACTTGGATACTCAGTGAAGGTGGTCGTGAGTCCTACCAGTAAATGAATACAGCATCCATTATGGTGTAATGCTCAGCTAGGTTTCACACATGGTGTGGGGAAGGTGTGGACTGTATCCTCTTGACCTGCTAGTCCACTTACTGATGGAGACTGCATATGTGTACATTTATTGATGTGTGTTTAGATTCCATGCGTGTGCAGTGTCTGATGTTTGAAGATGACTGTTGTCTTAGTACATCATGCAGTTGCAATGCAGCCTCAACATTGCCAACTGTATATGGTGATATGCTCAAAGTACAGTAAGCTGTAATTTAGATATGGACAGATGTTTGGACATAACTACTAAGTGGTGGGGCTACTTTGCAGATGAATGATTACTGAGGACAGCTCACAGGTGTGTTACAACCATTCCTACAATAACCTGTGTAACTACTAAGCTATGGTTTTGTTAATTGAAGGGGAAGACACACAAAGTAGAATGCAGTAAGGGTGACACTGAAGGCAAACCTCTTGACGCCTGGAACAGTAATACCTCCCCTTGCATATATTGTGCATATATAGGCACAGTTGGCAAAGGAAAGTGTTAGTACGCTTTGTAGCATGTGCGATAGTGCTGTCACTCTGTAATACCTATCATGAGATAGGCAGATGTTTGATTCACAGTACTGGCATGTGTGGGTGTGTGTGTGTCCATATATGTCACGTATGGTGGGGAATACATCCCAAATATTTTTCACTCTCCTGTACACTGTTGTAGACATCTGTACAGAGTGAAGTGTAGAAAGCAAGACATAGGCAGGTGTTTGAATCATGCACATGTCAAGTGTCTGTATGTGTGTGACATAGGTGTATATCTTTGTGAATGCCGCAGAGTGTGTGTGTGTGTGTGTGTGTGTGTGTGTGTGTGTGTGTGTGTGTGTGTGTCTGTGTGTGTATGTATGGCTGTCCAGTCCCTGGAGTGAGGCTGTATTTTACCATAGTGAAAAGATAATACCCCCTTCCCCCATTCACTCAATGCAATCTAGTATCCCTGTTGATGTCATCAATCTTAGAAGGACATTCTAACTGCCTGTAAACATGTATGCCCTGGGGTGAGGCTTGTTGTTACATAGCCTACTGATGAACCCCCCTCCCCACATACACTCACCGCAATCTAGTATCCCTGTTGATGTCCTCGATCTTAGGCTATACTGACTACCTCTACATATGTAATCTCTGTGGTGCATCTTGTAATTGCGTAGTACTATAATGATGATTTGCACATAAGCGGGGGTTCTCATCCCAACACTGGCATCTGTGTGTGTGTCAGAGTGTGTGTTACTGTGTCTGTGAATCCCTGAGTGTGTGGGTGTGTTACTGTGTCTGTGAATCCGGGTGTGTTACTGTGTCTGTGAATCCCTGAGTGTGTGAGTGTGTATGTGTATGCATCCTGTCATGAGAGCGGGTATTACTGCTTCCCAATGAGAATCCACCTTTTCCACTGGCCTTTACCCTTGTCATCTGCTAAACCACTCTTTTACCTCCTCCCTGCTTCAGGTAGTTACCTGTGATGTCACCCACTATCGGTGTGACGGCTCTGGCCACAGTAGCTTACTACACAGCTGTCATGCTGTTGGATCACTAGATCAGTAAACATGTTTGAAACTTGGGAGATTAAAACTGTGATGTGGAAGCTACAAAGTGCATGCAGGTATTGTCATACAGACCTGTGAGTAGTCTACATTTACATATGGGACATTTACCTCAAACACTGACATCCCCCTGCACGTACAATTACACCTGAAAGAGGAAGGCGGAATATCAAGATCAACATGCAGTTACTGTTGTTACACATGATACATACTGTCAATAGTACAAAATGCATTCTAAAACTGTAGTACATGGTATGTCTGTTGCCTGTCACCTCCACTCAACAATTGTAATCTGCAATTGTCTTCCTAGTATGCTCACCCTGTACATCAGACCATAGGAGCATGTCCCTGCACCGATGGTGTGGATGACAGGGATGCGGCACAGGCATCATCATATGCACAGTGTGATAATGTTTGCCAGAGGTCTGATCTGCACCATTGGATGACATCATGTGTGTGGGTTAGGGCCTTTGATTTCATTGGGCATGTGTGTATGTTATGCGTGTGTGTGTTGAGGTGCCCTTCATTTGTTTCTGGTGTGTGCATGTATGTATGCACACAGGTCTGGCATGTGGCTGGCCTACACAGGGTTATTATTGACAGTTGCAGACTGTACAGGGCAGGTTTCACAGTTCACGGTGTCCGGGACCGGCCACATGACCTGCGCCTGCCAGGAGTTGCATGGGCACTTGCAGGCAGATGTCCATATTGGGTACTGTCTGATGACACATGTTCCTGTTGGGACTGTCCAGGACCACATGCACGTAGCCTGCTGTGTCCTGGTGTGGACAGCACAGCACCGGTTGCACTGCTACTGCCACTATGGGAGCAGGCATGTGAAGTAGCATGTTCACGTAAACCTTCAACAGGTGATGTAGCTGGCCTGCGTCCATGTGCCCGATGCCAAGCTCCCACCAGATGTTCCAGGACAGACATTCCATGTTCAAGGATTGACATGCCATGGTCAAGGACTCCCACCATGTCACCCAATCATCTATCCAAAACATCTGCAAGATGATGGTGAGCATTTGCAATTGCCTGGATGTTGTCAGTTAAAGAATGGCAGCAGCCCTCTGAAGCCACAGACCTTCTCTGTTGTGCCATTACAGCCTGAAACATGCATCTCGTAACACCAGCTGATGTGCTATGTCTTGCAGGGGCATGTTGGCCAGAGGTCCTCCTATGAGCAGCACCGGGCACATGCCTGTGTGGGACATCACCAGTCACTTGGCTGGGATCATGGTGTGCAGGCACACCTTCCATAGTTTCCACACTTTCCTGTTCCATGCTACCACCTGCCAACTGTCCTTTCTCTATGGCCACTGGTGATGGGGTATGTGTAGGCATGAGAACTGTGTGCAGGGATGAGGGGGATGCAGGTGGAATAGCAACCAATGGCACAGATTCCGCCCCTGACAACCCTGCCTGTGCCTCAATCATGCTTTCATCATCACTGCTAGAATCTGTGGGGACACTAACATCAGGTGGACTGCAGGAGGGCAACACACCTACATCAACACCTTTGAGGGGCAGACAAGAACTGTACATTACACATTATACAGCACAGTACACACACAAACACACACACACACACAGACACACAGGCAGACACACAGACACAGACACAGGCAGACACAGACACAGGCAGACAGACACAGACAGATGCAGGCAGACACAGACAGATGCAGACAGACCCAGACAGTGACACATGCTATGGCAACCAATGGCATGCAACATGCATGTGATATGGCAGAAGACATTCAGCTTAGACATTTATAGTGGTAGTTATACATCCCTAAGTTGCACACAGCAGCATGCATGTGTTATGGCAAAAGGCATGCACCTTACACAATTATAGTAGCAGTTAGCATACATCTCTGTGTTGCACCATTTGTGTTAGTAGGTTATGCCCCAAACCTGCAACACAATGCATGCACTATGCACCGTCGCACCACACTGCCATGTTTTGTGCAACATACCCCACATGTTAACAGACCATCGCTGACCTCTGTACATCTGCCACTGATGCTTTGTGTTGGCCACTGCTACTATGTGTGAGGAGGACATGAGCAGGAGGGTATGTTAAGTGAATACTATGTTTGCCTGAGCCCTAGCTTGCATATCTCTGCCAAAGCAGTGCATGTCTGTTTAACATTATTCTGCTTACCCCTGAGTTTAGTCTACAAACAATGTACATGTGGCTGTACACACATGTTTGACATGACTGTCCCTACTTTGCAGTGGTGCCACAGACCAGCACTGGTTAACAGTACACCAGCCTGATGTGTGGCACATGATCTTTCCAATCACATGTAGTATGACATGTCTTCTGCAGAGGTGTTGAATGACATGTATACATGTTTAACACAACAATGTCCTTTCGAATATATAGTGAGGCAATGGTATCCCAATGCAGGGACGTGTTATACTAACATCGACCTTCAGCTGACACAATGTTGTCAGTCCATCCTACAGATATACAGTGACATACTGCACATTGAGCTGATGTGCATAGCCATTGCAGGGCATCATGTGGCTTCACTATTGCTATACAGTGTGAGTTACAGACACAGTTCATAGCCATGACTGTGTTCAGATACAATACATATCTAATGTGGAATGTGACCCATGTCACTGAGGTGTACACACACTAAACCCTAATGTGGAATGTGTGACACAGGTCACTGAAGGCTATACAGATGACACCCCTGCACATCTGCAACCATATTGCTGATGCCTGGCAACTATGCCCAGACATGGCTAACTTAGCAGTACTCCATGTCCCACATGCCATCTGTGTACCTCACACACATGAGGAGCAAGCATGACAGTGATGTCTGACACCAGCAAGGTGAATGTACTGTATCTGTGCCCTGATGTGGTTGTATGTGTATGTTGTGCAACACATGTATGTATTTAAATACTGTATAGGTGAATGCTTTCATGTCGTGATACACTCATGATGTTCAAGACATGCTATGTGGTGGTTTGATGTCATGCCTACACAAGCTGTGCACAGGTCTGTATGATATTTAGTGTTTCACATCTGCAATATCACCGTTACACAAAGGTCATAGTTGCATTGTGTTGAATCAATGTACAACAGGATGGACACACATGTACATCACTTCTACTGTGTGTGTTGCTTCATGTCTCTGGCCATCCTCCATGGCCATGTGTAAACATGTTTTGTCCAATGGCTGTGATGGGCATCTATTTCCCCATGTCAGTGTTGCCCATATGACATACACCCATACATGTCATATGCTTCAGTGAGGACAGGGTTATGTAGACAAAGGGTGGTATGTTTGGGATGTGAGATATCATGTTTTGCATGATAGTTAAGCAGTGTTGCAGTCAGCCCACTAAATGTCATGGACATGTCAGATAGCACATGACATTGTGTGACATTTATAGCAAGGGTATAATCCACAAGGGTGAATCCTGTGGGCTGGTCATACTCCAGCTCCAAAACATTTGGAGTGTGTGCACACATATGCTCTCTGTATAGTACTGTTTGTATTCCCTACATGTGTAATGCTGATCTGTAGTACATGTCCCTACAGTGAGGCACACCTCCACCATTGTATTCACAGCTGTCCACACATCTGGCAATGACAGTTTGTAAGGTTTAGTGTAGGTGTTTTACATAGTCTTCAATTATTCCACATGAGTAACCACTGTGATGCATTGCAGGTCTGACCTGTATATATTAACATTATATTAATTATGACAGTAAGTGCCCCCCCCCCACCTGTTGCACCTTGTTCCCTGGTGATTGCATTTTCACGCTCTTTTGCCCATCTAATGATGTCGGTGCAGTGTCGGCGCACCTGCTGATAGGTGTGATTATGGCCACCAACATCATTTACCCTCCTGTGCAGTTCCTCCCACTGGGCATCCCGCTGCTGTGCATCCTGTGGCACATGGCTGAAGAGTGTTACATGGTTGTTGAGGAGCTATGGAATGAGGACCTCATCCTCCAAGTGGGTGTATGGTACCTGGAAGACATAATGATGGAGACAGGTCACAGTAACTCACAGAGAAGTACAGAAGTACAGCTGAACATACATGTGTATCACATTTATTAAGATTACAAATATGTATTTGCAAATCTACATGACCCTAACACCACTGACATGTTTAACTCACACATATTTGACATGTACTGGTGATTTGATGTTATCACCATATATGTGTGTGTCAAGTGATGACTCTGCTCATACTCCATGTGGATGTTATCTTGATGTGGGCATGTCTGTTTGCCTGTACTGGTGTCTTTACCTATCAGCACATGCCTGGATGTGTTCACATTAATGCAATATACCTTAATGCTGTGTATATGTCACATATATAGTCATACGCAGCCTTAAGGGACATGATCTGTGACCCTGCAGACCTGCTCATGGAAAGTTTTACATGTATGTGTTTTGCCATATACATTTACATGGCACTGTACAGCAGTTTAGCATCTTGCCATGTATTACCTGGGTTGCACATATGCAATACCATCAGTATTTGCAGGGTTGGATATCAACTATAGCATGTATGTTCATAGTGAACTAGTAGGCTATATGCCTTGGGCCATTTATGGGCCTAGGCTGAAAGGTTACCTAGCTGTAGCCAACAGACAGTTAAGCTTCAGTGGCCAGTTCAAGCAGTGCCACAGAACTGATCAACAGGGTTACTGATATATTTGCCATGCGGTCATCACACCATGTCTCAAAGAGGGGCAACGTTCAGCTTTGCTGGACAGGGATGCATAGTGTGACAGGAGTATATAAAGTGTATGGGACAGGGATCTGTCAAGCATGTTGTGATCCTTGTACTAGAAAGGTGAATGTCCATGAAGTATGCGTTTATTTGAAATCAGGATGTGTAAGTGTACCATGTCCAACATCTCTGTGTTGGACATAGCTTTATTCAGGGTCAGCAACATGCTACATGGTGGAGCTAGGTATTTGGAAGGCCAGTGTAGGCCATCTGAACATGGCCAATAACCCTTAAAGAAAATATGTGATCTATTATGGGTCATTTGAGTGTTGAGTATGGCTGAAAAATGATCTCTATATTCATGGATTGCACCCTGTCATGATTAGGGGTTCCACTTATGACTACCTGACTGGTGTGGTGAATTAACTATCAAAGGGAAGACTACTGTCCAGCTGCATCCAATACACACACAGTTTCCATTATGTTGACCGCGTCCTAGGTGGTAGTTCATGGGTACAGGATTTTTAACATAGGGGATGACAATGCAATACTTACCTGTCAGATTGTGGCCATACATCACACACCACACATCTGACCCACAAAGACCCTTCTGTATGTTGCCCGCAGCACTCAATGAGTCAACTATCGCTCTTAATTCATAGTCATTTGCAAACTTCAATAGGCAGATGCCTTGTGTGTTAGTCTGTGTGGTATAGATAACAATGAGGGGGAGTACCAGGAATTAACCCTGTATTACTGTAGCTAGCACTGGTTTGATGTGCGTGTATTAGTCAGACACCTTCTGTAGTGTTGGTCCTGCTTGCAGTCCAGTTGCCAACCACTTCTATGACATAGGAATATACACCTAGTTTACTGAGTGTAGCTGGAACACAGTATGGATGATGGTGTCCTAAGACCTGGCAAAGTCATGATATGCTGTGTGAATCAACCTTACTGTCATCTAAAGCTGTACTGACTACATCAAATAAGTTGATCAAGGTTCATGGCCTTACAGACCAGACTCAGCAGAGTAGTAGTGCACTAGTTCCCATTATCAGTGGTGTCTCCCCCTTTGTGGGGTGTGATAACTGTTGCTGTGCAACATTCAGTGTGTACACAGCCTGACCTGAAGCTATGATTGAACATGATGTGTATGTGGAGAGCAAATTGTTCAGACATTTGTGTAGGATACACCCTGTGATGTTGACAGGTCCCATGCAAGCTGTATGTATGGCTTTAGAGAGTACAGCTTGTACCTGCATAGTTGTTATTACAGGGGCTTTGTAGTGTACATGGATATATAAATATGTGTACCTGTTGGGGGGGGGGGGCGAGTGTGGTTTTAGGTTATCCAAGACCCTATATGGATGAACAGGTGCTATTTCTGTAGGTGCAGAACTTTTCATGCCATAGTGCTGTGAAGCATGGCAGGTCTCGTTGTTGCCATTACAATTAATGACACAGCTATAGAATGCTCTGTGGTTGGCCACATAATATGTGTCTGATTAGTTTCACAGTAGCTTTGTGTGGCTTTATATGGTGTATCTGCATCTTAGTGAGGCTGACCAGGGATCACCTCCACTTATGTGTGTTCACTCTTGCAACAATTACTACCTTATGTGGTACAGTTTAAGGCAGGGTACCACCAGTTTGCCTTCCTGTTTGTGTTTGGTTGAATCTTAGTTCTGTTTCAATGGCACAATCACTGCACTTATGTGAGTGCTTAAAGTGCATTTGTGTAGGATTCAGGATTTGCACATGCATTGTCCATCTGCATGGGTGCCATGACAGTCACCACTTCACTCTTAAGAAGCATAACATTGGCTTTGGAGACTGACTATGTGTAGCATACTGTTAGCCCTGTTTGTGTGACTATGGTGATCCAGGTAATTGGGGTTGGTGAACTCCAACATGCATTGAGCACAGGTGTTGGTACATGAGTCTTCCCATTTCATAATGGGATAGTTAAGAGTAGCCATTATTTTGGTTTTCTGTCTCAAACCTAATATTCCCCATTACAGCACAATATGACAGTTTGGAATTCTGAGGCATGGTGGGCTATCTGTTGCAAGGTGCAGTTTGGATTCCACTTTGGCACAAGGGTAGTTGCTCACCATACTGCATCTGAAGTTATGCAAGTGCAACTAGCATGGGGGTGTTCATATCCTTCAGGAATATGGATGCACCTGTGGCCCGTGTGTTCCAATAAAGGATAATGGCCAAGAGGTGAGGTATGTGTTATAACATGGTCATGCAGGGGTGCTCTTCAGAGCGTTGAGCCATATCTCAGTCACTGCACAGATATGTTCTCCATGTTAAGGATTGATGTAAGTGAGTCCATATTGAGTTCCTGAAATGTATCATTGGGTAGAGAGACCTGCAGTTTATTGCTTGGCTGTCCTAGTTACAGTAGTGGACTTTCACTGGAACTTTGCATGATAAAGGCACTATAAGAGAAGCATGAGCCTTAGCCAGTATCCATATTCCCAGGGGTGACAGGTGCAGGCCCTGTCTGGCAAAGAATCATGGTCTGTCAACCATGTTATTCCAGTCAGAGAGATACTGGATACCCTTTGAAGTACACCAGTATATTAGACAATTGTGGAATACAATCCTTTTGTCCCTGTACTGCAGTATCATTCTGGCCAATGGCAGAATGCTACCCAGGCCTTGGGACATACCTGCATGGGCTACAATACTTGACAGTTCCTACATGTGTGTTTCCATGCAGTCCAGGTTACTGCATCACAGGTCCTGCACAACAACATGGAATATGCCAGAGCCATGTTTATAGTTCAAAAGGTGGTCTGAGTGTATGGTTATGTGGCTAAACATGGCAGACAGGCAGCTGACAGTATGTTTGCCCTCATATAGCTTGGTGTGTAACATAGTGCTAGAGTTTTCATTCACAAATGAGTACTGTCGGGCCTGTTTCTGGCCACATGTTCTGAGGTGTGGCACAATTATGCAAACTATGTCATACAGTTTGTGTATTTTGTTGTCTGTCTAGTCCATCTTGGGAGGTCTCTTGCTTGGCCAGATACTTAGAAGCCTCTGTGAATGTGTGTGATTTCTGATAGTATGTGTGGGTGTCCTTACTGTGTTCTGGTAAGGGTATGTGTTGATTGTGGTGATGAGATGCATGTGTTAACCTACACCTCATGACTGTCCAGTACAGTCATGGCCATAGACTGGTAGACTGGACTGGCTTCCAGCTTACCCCTGTAGCTGCATCCCATACAATGTGTGGGATGTGGTGTTAGGTGGGTTTGGCAGTGTACATGGCATAGAGATTACATTCCCCCAGGATGGCCACATATGCAAAGCTGACATTAGTAAACCTCAGTAGCTGACTAGTGGACATGCCTGTATGAGCATTCATTGCTACAAGTAACAAGTACGGTATTTAGTTTACTTATTGCTTATGAAGATTTTTTAGACAGCGATGCTCACAAGTAAATATTTGTGTTATGGATGTGACAACACTGGCTATTACAGAAATATAGTAGCTACCTTTAGCAGCAATCCTCCTCTGAGGTGCACATCACCTCCTGACAGTTGATTACAGATGATGCAAGTGTCAACATGTCTGTATCCTTTTCTGGGTATATAATCACATATCCATCAGAACCATAAGCTCTGTTGGGCACCGACACCCACTCCCCAAGCAGAGTCAAGCATCAATAGACTCTGCTGCCACTATCAACATGATTAGGATATAATCAGATAGTGAAAGCCATCACCTATGAAGCAGCTATTACACACGGGCAGCGGTCTCCTACATCTTACACTCCTACTGCAGATGTTATACTGGAGTTACAGATGATATGCAACCTGTTTCATTACCAGTACTGTACACAGCCTTACATACAGTATTTGCAAGTGGCTGTTAGGTTGGCAATGAGAGGTTAGGTAACACAAACCTGAAAGTTCAGCCAGTGTGTCTCTACTCTCAATATCCACTCTATGTAGGTGTGCACATAGCCATTTGGGCCAGCCCTGTAGCAAGGGTCACTACACATTTGCATAACATGTACACATGCAACGCTGTTATTGCTTGTAAATGATACTAGTGAGGTGGATATTACATGTCTTATGTGCATGGATAGTTACCTAGCTCTTCCAATTTTCTTTGCTATCATGCTGCTAAACTGTCAGATGAATACAAGTCATATGTATCCTGTTATTGAGTATTGTAATTGCCAACAGACATAACTAATGTTTGCAATACATAACAGAAATGCTATGTAAAATGGAATACAGATCTGCCTAAAATACTGTACATTACGCAGTTATTGGCACAATATCCCACAATGCAAATCATATTTGCACAGTAAGTCCACCTTTGACATGTTCATCTCACTAATACACCCATACGTATGTCTACTGTTACAATATACTATCCCCTGTTACAGCACATACTTGTTGGACTAATCCTGACACTGACAGTGGCTGGAAAAGAATTGGTGAATTCCAAGCCCATATATATCATCCCTTGTGGTGTATGAGGAGTTTGCCTTGTGACCTACAGCAGTACACACATAGAATACTACAAGCATTACTACTGCTCAACAATACATCACTACAAGATAGCTATTTCCACTATATGCATTGATTACACTATAATTATTACAAAACAGGTACTACATACACATGCATACTAAATGTTATACATACCTTCTTAGTAATTGGAGGTGTTATTGACTGGTATATTAATTGTTTTCGGTTTGTGTTTCAATCTTCTGTTGGGCATTTTGTACTATTCTGCAGGTAGATACAGATGGCTTGAATGTATGACAAGGCATCCTTTTATAGTTAGAGATGAGTAACGTGCTATCCTGATCACCAATTGGTGTTCCATAGTAGTTAATTACATGCACATCAGCTGTGCAGCTACTTCCTTAGTCAATACCATGGCAACAGTGGAGTATAATTGAATACTCCACTTGGGCATTGTCCCTTTACCTTACTTGTGAGGAAGACAGCCTGGAAGTGTTGTTTGAAATCTATTGCAACAGCTGTTTGGAGACAAACCCAAATATATTGTGTGTAATGCCTAGAAGATTTGGTCAACACATGAGTACTGCTGTTATATTTCTGAACGTTGCTACTTGTGCAGGGTTTGTCTATACCTAATACTTCTGCTTATGTTTCAGTCTGGCCAGGATGTTTGACCAGCACAAGGCTGTATGGCTATGCATATAACGTTAGAGGGTTTACAGTGTGCTCACCAGACATCTTTAGTTTGGTGTAAATGTGTATCATACTGTGCTGATAATCAGTAATTGGTAACACTTCCTGGTGTAAGTACTTTTCAACCCTCTGAAACAGGATTAGTTCAAACAAACCCTGTAACATCAACAGCTGTTCCATTGTATAACAGCAACTATTTCACATAGGGCCATGTTAGTGTGTCTCTTTCCAGGTATGTTAAGGTTTCAGCAGATGTCGTACAGTGGGTGAATAATTGGTTATGGTATGACAGTATGTATTGTTGTAATTAGTTTGGGTGTGGGGGAGATGTTGGTGGGTGTACATAGCAGATGCAGGTGTGTAGAAACTGCTTTTGTACATATTCTATATGTGTGTGTGGGTTCTTTCCCTATGGGAACACATCCCTTAGTGGACTAATACTATGGTAATTGCAGGCTGATTCATTAAGGCACTGTTAAATGCTTCCTGTATGGCATGCAGGTATTGTTAGTCCTAGAATCCTTTAGGCAATACATCAGAATGTAATAAAGTTTTGCTAAAAGAAAGATGTCTGTATATTTCTGTCATGGTCATTGTAGTTGTGTTGGTGACTAACCCTATTTGGCTCATGTCCATAGAACATATTTGTAATAGTGTATTGCCATGTACTCTTCATATGTTATGTTCATATTGTTTGGGGCTGGCAGAATGTGTGATTGCTATGGTCCATGTTATACTCTGATTTGAACACTTCAGATGCTGTATACACACATGTATGTATATATATATATATATATATATATATATATATATATATATATATATATATATATATCTATATTTATAGATATATATATATATATATATATATATATATATATATATATATATATAAAAATAAATATATGTTGTTCTTCTTTTGGCTTTTCTTGGTTAGGGGTCGCCACAGCAGAACTCTGGTCCGCTAATGATTGGCAGTAGATTTTTATGGTGCCAAGGTGCCAGCTCGACGTCCAAACTTCATTGAAGGCACACCCATTTACGCATGTCTTTTGAATGCCACTCGACCACGGGGAGGACATGCAGACTCCACAGATATATAATATATATTACTGCATACATTTATATGTACCTCCACAGATGTGTACATGTTTTTAACCTATCTATATATCTACATATATATGTATATCTATATATCGACATGTATTTATGTATCTCTCTCTCTCTCTCTCTCTATATATATATATATATATATATATATATATATATATATATATATATAGCATACACCTTTCATTGGGTACATGGCAGTTTGTCCTATTTCCACACAATCCTCCTTTTTGTGTTTTAACCTGTCTGAATATAGAACTGGCATAGGCACATCTCAGGTAGCTTAGTGGTAGGTTACTCTCAGGATTGTGTATATGGTTGCGGCTTCTAATCCTGGAAGTGGTTATTATTTTACCTCTCAGAACAGGCACTGGCAGGGAAAATGTGATTAACACACATTTAAGTGGTTGTAAGCAGGTTTGCCCGTGGTCTGCATGATATTAAGCAAAGGTTAAACCTGTGAAGCGCTTATCCTTTTAATCGTGTTTAAGTGCCACTTACCATCGCACAAATCCACGCAAATCCACTTACAACTGCTTAAAAGTGCTTTGATCAACCTGCATCCGACAGCCCTTATTCTGGAACTCAAAATAAATTAACAGCCTTTGAACCCAGGACCATGAACACCACAGTCACTGACTTTACCACTAAGGCATCTGAGATATGTCCAAATGCTATGGTGTTTAGAATATACATTTTACTACGTGCATTCCTCACTACTGAAAACAAATGTGACAGTCAGTTGGTGTACATATGTATGATACATGTTAATGTTCATATGTTTGTGGAATTAAGTGTTGCAATGTGTCCTGACAGGGTATATTATGGATGAAAATGGTTCTTGTTTTGTTTCTTTTTTATATTGTCCCCATACTCCATGTATATCCCTCCAGTTCACTTACTGAACATCCAAACCAGGCTCTCCTTGATACCTAATTTCATTGCCCATCATTCCTCCCCCTATCTCAATCTCCACATACACAACAACCATCCCTTCTATGGTGAATCAAGTTAATATTAATCATTGTAATAGCAGAGCTGCATATGTTTTGTGTACACTTCAATTCCTTTGGATTACTTCTGTGTCACAAAGTGTGTTCATAGATGTTTATATATATGGCTATGGATGTAACTGTACATATATATATATATATATATATATATATATATATATGTAACTGTTTATATATATATATATATATATATATATATATATATATATATATATATATATATTTCTATGTGCAGACACCTCTGACGTATATATATATATATATATATATATATATATATATATATATATATAGCATTAATTTGTAACAGTTATACATATGTAGACTTGCATATGTTGATTCACAAACTACAGTACATTACAATGTACTATACATATGTACACAAAGTGAATGTCCCATTTGAGATCAGTACTGTGGAATGCCTATAGTATAAGGTGTAGTCTAAAGACCATGAAACATGTATACAGCTGAGATGGCTTAGTGGTAAGTCCCATGACTATGGTGTGCATGGTCCAGGGTTCAAAACCTGCAAAGCTTTAAAAATCTGTTTTACTCCAGAATAAGGCTCATTTAAGCAGTTGTAAGCCTGTTTAAAAGTGTTTGTGTGACATTAAAGCAGCAGTTAAACACAATTAAACAAACTTTAAAACTTATAACCTGTGCGCACAAACAAGGCCACATCTGCTAACAAATCAGGATATATACATTTCAGTGAAGTAAAATTTCACTATGTGCTTACATAACATTACATTCTCTGTTGACTTTACCCTCCAGTACACATGGGTATATATGGGTGTTTCAAATGTTTGTTATACTGAAGAATACTGCCTAGATATGCAAGCTGTGGTTAAGGTATACTTTTTAACATGAAAGACATATCTGACTTTATTGGGATTTGAACCAGTAATGCATAGATACTATGCAAATGCTGTAACCATTACACTATTGACATTAACATTGCTTCTGCCTATTTCCTATTTAGATTATTTCTATGTGTAAGCTAGGCTAAGAAAAGGGTGTAGGCACCCAAACCCACTGAGCTTCACTTACTTTTGAAATAAAAACATAATAAATGAAATGAGAGACTATAAATTAAACTCCTAACCTCATTAGGCATATCCCCTCACTGATACACTTCATGAGAATTCTTGATGTGTGAATGAGTAACAGAATATATACCCCGGGATCATGTGGCCCAGAAATATACAGACAGGGTGTGGGGGAGCCCCTCCAGTTTTATAGCTGCAAGACCTGTTGGTGAAATTGAATGGTGTTGATGTTTCACGTTAACATGCCCTCTTTAGATCACTAAGTGCCCCT
The DNA here is from genome assembly GCF_019279795.1 of Protopterus annectens. Lineage (NCBI taxonomy): Eukaryota > Metazoa > Chordata > Ceratodontiformes > Protopteridae > Protopterus > Protopterus annectens. Next base: position 871,225,246 of record NC_056727.1, on the reverse strand, counting down.
ATCACCCTCTGCCACCCCATTCTTCAACAGCTTCTGGCAACTCTGCCTGGAATCACTTCATTGGCTATGCTTGACAGAGGCTCAGTTACTTCATCAATGGTGCAGAGAAAGTCAACACACTGTAGCTATGCATCTAAATGCCCTTGGGCAGATAGCCTACTACCTATCTGTGAACCACTAAAGTGCAGGCCATCACAGACATAATATGTGAATAAACAGAGCTTTCAGTTCACAATATACAGTGAAAAATCACCATGTAGTCAGAAAACAGTTAAGTACAGCAAGAACATACACAACACTGTTACTTAATCTCTCCAAAAGCCTCTCTTGGAAGCTAGAAGACTTGTATAAGTTTAAGGCTTTCTATTGCTTACCAGTAGGTTACCTACAGGAAAGATGAGAAACAAGCACAGATGGGAAACATGCATGCAACAATACCATATTGGCTTGCATGTGTCAGACTTAGGCTTTGGAATACTGGCCAAGGATATTGGCACCCCCATGGTGCCTTTTTAGGCAAATCTCAAAGGTTATTCCCACCTCCGTAAACAGCACAATAGTAAAATCATTGAACGTTATGCTACTCAATGCCAGGGGTTGTAATCACAACATGCATGCACTCACAGTACTCCTCCGTATGGACAACGTCAACATCTGTGCAGCAACTGAGACCTGTTTTAAGGCTCCTGAGAACACACCAGCACTACCGGACTACAACCCATACCACACATTTTGGCCACAGAACATGGACTGACACAGACATGGAGGAGGTGTATCCATATTCATCAGGGATACCTACATCTCCAGGTTAGTAGAGCAGCATGATACCTCTGAGATCATCCATGTGCAACTAACATCGGGCAAATCTGCAATGCAAACTGTGGCCTGCTACAGATCACCCTCCATGACCCAGGACCACCACTCCTCCTACCTGGAGACAGTGGAATACATGACAGTCTTACCGAACACCCTGGTATTGGTCGATGTCAACTACCCTACCATTAACTGTGAAGCTTACTCGAGTATTCACTTCCAGGCCTAGTGCTTCCTGGAATTTATCACCTCATATGCCCTGTGTCAGATGGTAAACTCCCTAACGAGAGGTGGAAACATACTAGAAGTTGTAATCTCCAACATGAGCGACAGGTGCACCACAGCAGAGGTCAACCAGTCACTGGTTAAATCTGACCATGGACTATTCACTGATGATTTCCACACCCAACCATCCCCCCACCCAAGGAAACCACAGTGAATACCTTTCCTACAGCTAAATTCACACTACTAAAGAAAGAGGAGGGAGGTTTCACAGCTCCTACATTAAGGGAAATCACTGTTCAAGATACAGAAAGATTTACAAATGCACTCTATAAGCACCTACAAGGATGTATGGATCGTGCCATCACTGGTAAACCAAGACTCGCTCCTCCTAGACAAGGACACCAGTCTGGTGGAACCCTGCAAATAACAGACTATACAAGAGAAGTACGACAGTAGTCCAGAAAAACAGCAAAACCCAAGAAGGGCAGACATCCGTGACCAGTAATAGTAAGAAACATAGGTCCCTCATGAAATCATCCAAGGCTAACATCAACAGGAAAATAGGCAGGGATTCAAAAGATAACCACAAAGCCTTTTTTTGCTATGTCAAGGATCTAAGTGGTAACACACAAATTTGCACTGTGCCGGTGCAGTATAGCACAAAATATACTGACCCTACTGATATCGCCAACATCCTTGCAGATACATTCAGTGCAAACTTTACCCCCTAAAGAGCCCACAGCAATACCGGAAAGTACAGTATCCCAGACAACAGAGACACATAGGTGGAAATGGCGCTCTCAGACTGCAAAACACAGTGTCAATGGAGGCAGATGGTGTCCCAGACTGCATCTTGCAAACACTACAAGACAAACTAAGCCCCCACCTAATTAAGCTTTTCAACCTCAGCCTCTACACAGGCTACATCCCCATACAATGGCACATAGCAATGGTTATTCCACTCCATCAAGGTGGAAACACAATTGACCATGGTAACTACCACCCCATAAGCCTGACTAGCCTGGTCTGCAAAACTATGGAGCGCATCCTCATGGCACTCATTGACAAAGACATTGGTAACCTCCAAACACTTGATCCAACCCAGGCCAGCTTGGTTGAGTGCAGATCATGCCTACTGAACCTGTTTGACATCTTACAGACAGTCACCAAGACATTAGATGAGGGGAGAGGTGGTTTACACATACTACCTGGACCTCCCGAAGGCTTTTGACACCATTCCCCACTCAGGTATTATTGATAACCTCACCAGCCTGCACATAAACCCATATGCATCACAGGATGGGTTGCCAACAAGCTTACAAAAAGAACCCACATGGTAAGACTAGCAGCCTCCAGGTCCAACTCTTAACCAGTCACAACTGGTGTCCCACAGGACTCAGTCCTGGTACCCCTAATGTTTGGCATATACATTTCAGAGGTACAGGCAAACACAGGTGGACTACAGCAGACCATGTTTGGCAATGACTGCAAACTGGGAGCCATAACTGATGGTCCAGCTGACACAGACATCCTTCAAGGGGCCTCACAGAGACCGACACAGGGTTTCAAAGTGATGGACTCCAGCTAACTGCCACAAACTGCATGGTCATTCCGTTTTGGAAAATCTAAACACCCACATATTGACACATAAGTGGCAGATACTTTAATACAGACAAGGTAATAGGGTATCTGGTTACTAAGGTAGACAGTGATCTCTCCTTTGACAATCATATCTCCAAAGTAGTTAGGACATCCATCTATGTAGGCCATCTGATTACTAAAGGGTTCGCATCTAGACATACTGAGGTTATAGTGCCCCTTTACTCATCAGTCCCATCACAGAGTATAATAACCCATTTGGGATGTACCTCAGAAGACACTTCCGACAGCTGGAAGGTCCACGAACATACCTCGCCAAGAGGATTACTGGCTGCAAACATATGTCCTATGCAGCCAGACTGAATAAACTCCTGCTTTACTCAGTGACATCTCGTTTACTCGGAGATGATCTCTGCTGGCCAACAAAGCCATGTCCTACTCAGGCTTAATGGATATGCTCCACCTATGGGAATCCATGTTACAGTGAGCCACATGCTGTAGTGAGCTAAACCTTGCTACAACAATAACTAGAAGATGCTAGAGGGTCAGATTCCTGTCACAGAAACTCCCCATGCTTTGGAACTACATCCCTAATTGCATTATACAGAGCCCCTCCCTAACACTCTTCAAGAGAAACCTTGAAGAGTGGATAGGGAACAGTAGATAAACTCCAGGGATCCCACCATTGGCTCTGTTCCACAGAGGGACAGTTAATTAATCAATGGGGTGGTAAAAGCTGACACATTTTGGCTAGACTTATGAATGCCCTCAGGTAGTTAGCCAAGTACCTACTTATGAACTTATGAATCTATGCATACAGTATCAGCACATGCTGATAGCTTAATTTACTGTTCAGGTTTTGACTTATCTGGTGCCAATAGCAGTTCAGTGTGCAATAGGTGAGGGCTGCCTATGTTAGATGCACACAGTAGACTACCTATACATGACAATTTACAGGTAGTCTTGTGTGTGTGCCATCCATTTTTACTGTGTGTGCAGGTGGAGAAAGGTGTCAGTCCCTAGGTGCCTACACTGTCAGTGTGTGTGCAATACCTTCCCTCTTTGCCAAGGCATGGGCATACTGGGCACGCCTCCATCTGTCTACTGGGGCTGGCTCAGGGTGTTTGTGGTCTGAGTATCTCTGTGCCTGTGGGGCCCTTGGCAATGGTGGTGGGCTGTGAGGGCCTTCACCATTCTGTCCCTGCTGCAGCTGTTTCTGCAGAATCATATTGGGTAGCATGACACATACTATGAAGATGTGGGCACACGTGCCTGGAGAGTACTGCAAGGCTCCACCAGATATGTCCAAGCAACAGAACTGTGATTTAAGCATCCCAAACACATGCTCTATGATGATTCTGGTTTGATGTCATTTCTATCTCAAGAGTACACCTCGGTGTTATAATGCTACGCTGTGAGGTGCATCCTTACACCAGCAGGGAATCTGTGATTCAATATTACTCCTATCATTTGATGCCATTGCCTACTAATTCCTAACTACCACGTAAAACCCTGTCACAGTCCCTTAGCAACCCTTGCATCATGGTGTGGTGTAACATGCCTACCATTGACTATAATGGGGAAATCATGATATGCGTTACATTGCAGTTTTATTCTATATTTTTCAATTTTCCTTGCGATCCGGTTTGCGTGCCGCTGCCCTGTGCTTAAACTTCGCAATAGTGTGAAAAATGAAAGTAAATGTTTTTTTTTATATTTTGTACATGTTTTTTTATGCCAATAGCTATATATTTAGCCATTGACATATATTAACAATATAGTACATGTGTTTGGCCAGCTGTCATGGCTCCAATTTTATGTTTGCAAAAATGTAAACCGTTTTTTATGGTTTACATTTCTGAATGCTTACACTACATCTGAACCACTTCCTGGATCGCTAAATACCTTCATTTGCATGCTACACTGCTGCAAATGGGGTAATTAACATATAGGGGCCGGGAGCTATGCAGGCGTAGCGTGCGCAGGTAGTGCACGTGGAAAGAGCTCATACCTGGATCGGTCACCGGCCATATTTGGTGTTGGAATGCTAACGCTACACCTGCACATGGTGCAAGCTTCATGAATCCCAGGGAATGTGTATCCATCTAAGCTTTTTAATTAGGAAGATTTATAGCAGATCAGCAAAAGCTTGCATTTTAGTAATACATGCCATAATCACTGTGTCCACTGAGATATCTAAGTGGCCATGAGAAGAGAGAAATTAGGAAAACAGATGCATGTCTAGTCAGTTTTTGTTCCTATTTTTCTGCATGGGACATGCTGTTTAAATGGTTACTGGAATTCTCAGTTTTATGCAGAATTTTTATTGTGTTTTTTTATCTTTTCTTTCCTTCATTCCTTTATTTTATATTGTGCTTGAATTTTACACTGGATGTGAAATGAAGGCAAGTATATGAGTGAATGAAGAGTGTATGAAGGGAAGACATATGTAGGTTTGCTTTATATAAATGTATTAATGCTATGGATTTGTAATCTGCAATTGATACTCTATTTAAAGGATTCTCTTCAAACTTTCTACTTTTGGCTCATTGTATGAGTATGCATTTGTGCCCTTTCGAAATTTTGGATACTTTCTCATTTTTAACATTTGCTGTCAAGTTAGAATGTCCACACACACACACACACACACACACACACACACACACACACACACACACACACACACACACACACACACACACACACACACACATGTATGCAGATGCACACACACATACAAGCACACATGCAGATACACACATGCATGCATGCACACGCACACACACACACACACACACACACACACACACACACACACACACACACACACACACACTAGTGTCACCATCTTAGAATTACTTTTTGTAGATGAAACTGCAACATCCTCAGGTGTTGATTTTATATATGAGTACTGCTGGATCAGGGCTCATATTCAGAATTCCTCCATTCATATGCATTGTCTAAGTGCTGTTATGTATATAGCCATGTAATGATATGTGCACTGGAAGTTCCTTTACAAAGGAGATACAAATATAGTCTGCATTATGTCTCTGGCCTTGAGTGACATGTAGTAGACTGAGGCACTACATAAGCCACATAAAAGGCCATTATCTGTTGATCTGGGTGAGTATTGCTAGAGAAACATCTACAAAGTGCTGTACAATGATGTGATACATGCAAAGATTGCTTGTGTATGATGGGGGGAATGAGTGAATGAATGACTGTGTCTCCAGGTGGTGTGCTTCATTCATTCACTCCTTCCTTTCTTCTACAGTACAGCTTTTCCCTATACAAAAAGCACAGATCCAGAGGCTGTGTGGCCATCAGTTGTACACAATGTAGACAGGAAAACAAAGGACATACAATGCCTTTCATACAGTAGACATCCATGTTTTTTTCCTGTGTACTACCCAACATGTATGCATGTCTGTTCACCTGTAGTGAGAGTACAGGGAGGTCTGTTGAACGTATGAGGTCACTAAGTATAATCTGTGGATCAGTGGAGCTATAAGTGGGATTAAGGAAAACATATGTTAACTCTTAAGTCTGTAGTGTTCCAGTGGATTGTCCCTTTCTTGAAGTGGGGGTGCAGATGGAAGAAGACTCCCTGCAAAGATGTTTCAGAACTTTAAAAGTGTAAAAGTGAGTTTCAAAATATGCTGACATTTTTTTTTGTTTCTTTCTGCAGTCACTTTAATTTTAAGGTCGTCACAGTTATCATTGTGTACCGCAAATTCAGCAGTGAGTCTGTTATAGGGCCAGACTATGTCTGCTTGCAGATTGTTTTTGCAAATACTTAAGGTACCACCTTTTCATATGAGGGATGCAGCCATAATGGATTGGATAATGAATTCCCTTGTTAGGGATTTGTGAGTCTTGTTAGAGTCAGATTAAAGTTTGAAGACCACACCAAATCTGTAGTGAGAAGATGCTATGGCCTAGTAAGAGACATACTGAGGTCTGTTTCCAGGAGGGATAAGAAGATCTTGATCTCAATATACGTCCCTGCAGCAAAAGGTCTATTATTGAGTATTATAGATCCTTTTGTTCATTTAGTATTTCACAATCTAAACAAACTGGAACAAATACAGAAAGCATTTACAAAACAGATATGAGACCTTAAACATATGGGATATAGAAAAAGATTAGAGCAACTGTCTTTATTCTCAACTTGACATAGACTATTGAGTAGGATTTAATACTGGCATTTAAATCCTTCAAAAGTAAAATCCTAGCTGATATATTGGTTACTTCCTTTTCCAAGCATAATATATTTATTAGGAGCAGCAACCTGTTTATCAAGTTTTTTTTTTGGTTAGAACATCGGTTAAGAATTGCTGTTTTCACTATAGGGCATGGACATTTTTAAGACATTAGTTGACAATTAAGTCATGTTTATGACTCTGGGTTGTCACTTCTCACCATAACGGAAAACAAATGTTTGAGATACTGTACGCATGGTATTCTCTGTATCCACAGAGCACAGCTTGTGTTCCCATACTGTTAGGAGAACAGGTTTGAAACGTGCACCAGTCTTTGTCCCTATCATATCACAGTATGTGCAGTAGTTATGTATTTGACTCAGCTGAGATTTATGCCTCAGAAGTTCAGTGTGAATGAAACAAGTGGCTGGTATTTTAGGATGACACAACCCTTCTAAATCTGCTCCTTATGCTCATATTCTCTTTCTGTTATGTGCCTTTTTAAAAATAAAAGAAATGATTGAATATTTCTTTTATTGTTTTTATTAATATGCAATCAATGCACATCAGTAATACATAGTTCCTTATCTACCATCTTCTCCATGTTTCTTGGATTTCTTCAGCATTTGTCAATGTAGTGTTCATCTTGTAATAACATTTATCTTGTACTGTTATTTGTTTTGCAGTCAGATCATACAGATCTAGCATTATCTGTTCAGGTTGTTTAACATTTAATGCAATAAATATGTGATCTACTCTAGTTTTAGATTTTTATTTAAAATATTTATACAGTGCATGTATCGGTTTTTATTCCTAAAGGTCAATTTGCAGTTTCAAAACTTTACAGACCATCCGCTTCTCACTGTATCTTTGGTTTTACTTCATTTCCCATCATTTCCAGTTGCTAAACTTCTAGCAGTTTTAATGTTTATAATACAAATAATTATGTTGTGCAATATGATCATTTTAATAAATAATACCACTTTTGTAACTGTAAGCAGTTATATACAGGCTAAGTAAACATAATTTGTTTCTATATTTTTCTATATTTTATATGGAAAGCGATAACATTTTATTCCATGATGTCTTATACTTTAGTTTCTTTCTTTACTCTCACTAACGCTAATAACACCTCACTTCCAAATTTGTAAGAGCAGTATATTCTCTTTTCATTAATCAGCAGAGAAATAAACAATGGGCTTCATTCAGAAATGTTACCAGGAGGTGTACGCCTAATGTATACCTCCTAGTAATCATTTCTGTTTCAGAAATAGCCCTATAAAGTGGATTGTCTCCGTTGTCTACTATAAATGCTAACAAGGCATTCCATGGGAGTGGTTTATGCTAATTAACAATATGCTCTCCCTGGCAAATGCCTTTGGCAATGCATTTCCACAACAGAGAAATTCAGATAATTGCTCCCCAACATAAGTTACATTGGTTGCCTGGGTTAATAAACACAGACCAAAGCATGTGTTCTCCCAGTCATGTTAGAGATAAGTGCAAGGAGTTTTTGGGACAGGTGCAGTGTGTGTCCATGTGTGAATCCTTGTGGTTACATGTGTGAGTACGTGTAGAGGTGTGAGTAGTGTAAGGTGAGAGTGTGTTTGTGTGTGTCTGCCTGGGAGGTCGCAGTAGGGGATTAGTTAAGGGATAATTAGGATAACTGTCTACATCTGGACTCTACGAATGGGGTGCCTGTTGAAAGGCTGAGGAGTGTAAGTGTAATCCTCAGAAGAATAAGACTTAAGTACAGTTAGTAAAACTGGCTTTGTGGTATCAAGGAATATTCCCCCTTCTAGGAGTTGCAGAAATCTTGGAGTTATTTTTTATAGGTAGCAAAGGTCTGGGGAGTTCATCCCCCATTTTTTGAGTATGGGGATAAATTGTCATGGCACAAATCTTTTAAAGGTGTAACATTAAGTTTTACAAGTCACTGCCTTTAAGAACTACATTTTAATGTTTGAAGGTTTGGTACTTGCAGTACTCAGTCTTGCACTTTTGATAGGGCATTATCTGAATGTTCTTTTTCAGTACACCAGTATAAGTCAACAGAAATAGCTTAGGGGACACCTCATGCAGAAGCCCATGCATGTGGAGCACAATACAGCACCTTAATGAGTTACAGTATTATAAGGGCTGCTGCCCTTTTGTCATCTAATTGTTGCCTGACTTGCTGTAATCTAAGCCTTTAACCAATAAAATGTTACTATTAGTAAAGCGAAGAAACTGAATATACAGTGAGCGACCGGGTAAACATTTGAAATCAGCAGGGTAGCATGGCTGATTTCTAAAATATGTTTTAAAAAGTTCAGCTATTGCACTTAACAACTTATGTTTTTGCAAAAGTAAAACTTTAAATATACAGGTGACAACTTATTTTTAATAGCTGCAATAAATACCACTGAAGCAATATTCTGAAAAGGTAAATAATTTCATAGGGATCTCTGCTGAACAGACTGTAAAAAGTAACTATAATAATATATAGCACTGGGTCACCCAAGACCTTTACTGACAGAGTACTGTCCATTCATTGTTTAATTACCCACTTAATCCAGTTAATGGTTATGGGGGAACTTGAAGTTTATCCTCTAAATTCCTGGGCACAAGACAGAGACTAATCATGGAGGGCATGCCAACCCATTGCAGGATGCACACACTCTTTCTATGTACTTGTGTCTGCTAATACATACACATGCACCAGTGCATTCTGATACATTTACGTGCACCAGTGCATTCTGATACATACATATGCACTGGTGTGTTCTGATACATACA
>NC_056727.1:871078129-871210629 GCF_019279795.1 Protopterus annectens | reverse complement strand
TGAAGGATTTAGTGGGAAAAAATAAGTCTGGTAATGCCATAGCATAATGGAACATCCTCACATTAAGGACAAACAGGTGGAATGGGAAGCATCTGATTAGTTGCCACATTAAGATACTATGGAGTCTACAGTAGGAAACCCCTACAAAATTCAATAGTTCAGTGGGAGTTGCACAACAAGAGATGGAGCAAGAGACAGTGGCTAATCTGACAGAGTCAATGCTGTGGAGTGGCAGGCCAGTGAGTTTCCGTGTGAAAGTGCAATGGATGATGGAGGATGCAGCAAAAGAGAATATGTTACAGGAAGATGCTCTGGAACTTTCTGTAGAATACCTGCAGGAAATGGAAAATAAGGAATGTAACTTCAGTTTAGAAGAAAATGATCTAAGAGAAGAGGTTCTTGATTTAATAGAGATGGATAGACATATTAAGATCAATGAAGGAAATAGATTACAGAAAGTCAATAAGACCCAAAATGTTAGAAGTCTAATAAAACAAATGCACATGGTAAAAAAAGACTCTTAACAAAAAATCAGGTCATACAACAGAAGTAAAAATGATATCTTCCTGTGCAACTAAATTAATAACAATTAAAGTCTTACCACAAAAACACAGGGCAATAAGGAAAAAGGAAGGGAAGAAATCAAATGCCATCATGGAAGTTTTGAACAGAGAGAACTATAAAGCAATTACAACAAGAAGTGTCAGTGTTAGAAGAGGATAGAAGAGGGAACAGATCAAAAAAAGTACTTTGAAAGACTGATGTGATAAAAGCAATAGGCAATAATGGAACAGACCAAGATATATTGTACACTATTGCAAATAATAAATTAAAGATATCAGCACAGTCAGAAAAACTTATAACACATGCATATCAATATAGTGGAAAAATACAAAATAAGCAATACATTGATGACCCAAAAAGGTGTCTTGGGAATTGGGAAACAAAGCAAAAGGAATAGAAACACGACCAAAAAGAAGAAATAGACACATTTTGGAGAAATATCTATGAAGACCCCGTGGAACATAAACCAGATGCTGAATAGATAGAAGCAGTAAAAGAAACAGTAAGACGTTCAAATGTGCAGGATATGAAATGGAATGAAGTAATGGCTACATAAACTGGAACAAAATTAAGAAAAGCTCTTAAATGGAAAACATCAGTCCCAGATGCAGTACCTAGCTTCTGGCTAAATGTAAGGTTTAGCCCTGAGTAAGAACTACTTATGCATACCCAAAAGAGACACCAACCTGGTTAACAATATGAAAAATGATTCTCCTCCTTAAGAGTTATCCCACAAGCTATCCTAAAAACTATAGACCAATAACGTGCCTCCCTATGATGTGCAAACTATATAATGGAATTGATGCTGACAGAGTTTATAGTCATTTAGAAGAAAGCTCAAACATGGCATTATAACAAAATGGTAACAAAAGAAAGGCACACAGAAATGACATTATAACAAAAGGGTAACAAAAGAAAGTCACACAGAACAAAGGATCATTTTTTGTTAAATAAAGTCATAATGGAGAACTGTAAAAAGGGGAAGAATCAAAGTATGACATGGCTAAATTACAAGAAAGCATTTGACTGCATCCCACGTTCATGGATAAAGGAGTGCTTAAAATGTATAAGATGCACACTACATTGATTAATTACATTACAGTGACCATGAAATAGAGGCAAATGTTTTTGCAGCTAAGCCATGATAAAAAACGAGTTATCATTCCCAGAATAAAAATTCAAAACGGGATATTCCAGGGTGATTCTTTGTCACTGCTGCTCTTTTGTCTTGCCCTTAACCCAATAAACTGTATGCTTAGCAGATTAGGTCTTGGTTACTATGTGGCTGGCAGCCCACAACAAAGTGTAAAGACTTCTCATCTTTCTTTTGTGAATGATTTAAAAGTATATAGTTCATCAAAAGAGGAGCAGGAAGCACAACTGGACGTGGTCAATACTTTCTCAGATAATATAAGAATATCATGTGGGCTTGATAAATGTGCAAAAAGCAACATTTAGCAGGACGACTGCAGCACAAGACACTATCAACCTGAGACATGAATGTGATATAATTTAACTTGAGCAAGAGGGAGTGTATAAATATTTGGGAATTGATGAAGGATTGACAATGAAACATGAATGATTGCAAAGAAAATCAGTAAGGAATATTTCAGAAGACTAATACTGAAAACCGCCCTGATATCAGCCCTGGCATCAAGGAACAAAGTCCAAGCTATAAACCAATTTACTCTTCCTATTCTATCTTACAGTTTTGGCATGACAGGCTGGTCCCAAAAAAGTATTGGATAAGTTGGACAGGAAAACAAGAAAAATGCTTCACGCTTGTCAAATGGTATATAAAAATCAGTGTATACCAGGATTATATATTACTCATTTGGAGGCATGCACCTCCTCAGAAATGATTACATGTATAGATCTGCAATCATAGGACTGCATACTCATCTGCTGATCTCTCCAGATCCAAACATAGTGAACAATTTGAAACTTGAAGAGAACAAATCTAAGATGACTTCCCTGCTTACTTTAGCAGAAGCACGTCTGTGTCAAGCAGGAATGAAAACAAAAACCAGAAATAGACAAAAATCAGGCAACAACTAAATGTGCTAAAAACCAAATAAAATAATATAAGGACACCGATCAGGTAAGAAGGCAACAAATATGGAAAAGCCATAAATATAGTTGCAAGTACAGAAAACTCCTGCAACCATGTCATGTCAATCAGAATCTAATGCAGGCATGGTTAAAGAGAATACAAAAGATGAAAGGTTAACATTGGTGGCCCAGAATCATAGACACATATATGTTGGTTTACAAGGTCCATTGAACATGTGGGAATAAGAGACAATGCAGGTTCTGTAAAACAGAACTGGAAACAGTCACTCATCTTTTTGCTGCGTGTGCTACACTAATGGCAGAGGGCCTATATACTGAAAGGCATAATAAAGAACACAGTACTTAATGCTAGCAACACAGCATAAGTCTAAATAATGTGGGAAGACTGTTATATTGGGGGACTGTGCAAACATTACAATATTGAAGTAGCTTAGATGTATTAGAAACATGAGACACAAAGCATTATAGAGAATGATGAAGTTTATATCACATGAGATGATCACCTATTACCAACTGTTCAAAAAATAGATGCTATAAAACCAGATATAGTGGTCCATGAATAGAAGACAAAAGTAGCATTGATTATTGAAATTGCTACACCCAGTGATTTATAGTGTCTCATATACAGAGAGACACAAAGTCATAAAATAACAGGAACTGCATGCAGAAACAAAGGCAATGTGGATGAAGGATACCCAGAAAGTTTCAATAGTAGTAGTAGGAGTAATGAGTCTCCAAAAAAAAAAAGAATTTCCAGTCTTATTTAGATATGCTACTGGTATATGTAACTCCATATGAATTGCAGAAGGAGTCATTTCTGGGCACACTGTATGTGCTGCGAAGAGTACTTTTGGCTAACATCAAAGATCAAAACAATGATAATTTCACAAACTTTAATCGTACTTTCTGGACCATTCCCATCATAGTATTAAAACACCCGAAAGACTTGGAGAAATGAACTAGGCAGAAATCCTATAAATGTAATAAGAGTTTTATATACAGAGCCTCTATGCTAAGTCACCATAGGTTCATAGGTTCATAGGTTCATAGGTTTATACTAGGCTATCTGCCCTAAGGCATTTATAAGCCTAGCCCAAATTTTTGTGGCTTACGCCACCCCTTATATGAAAAAATACTGTGCCCATTAGTTTGTTGTGCCTCTGTCCAGCAGTGACACAGAGATGATTCCCGGGGTAAACCTACGATCTCCCATCCACAGGTCTAGATTTCTCTTGAACAGAGTCAGCGAGGTGCTCTGCCTCACATGGACCGGGATTTTATTCCACAGCATAGGGAGTCTCTGAGTGATAAATCTATCTCTCCAGCACGTCCTATTTATATCCGTGCTAAGGTTTAAGTCGCTTGCTCTAGTGGTTTTGGTGGATTTAGATTTTTTGAGGTGGAGCATGTCCATTAATTCGGGTTGGACATGGCCTTGTATGTCAGGCACATGTCACCTCTGAGCAGACGGTATGCGACTGAATAGAGCTGGAGTTTCTTCAATCTGGCAGCATATGACTGATTTTGGAGTCCCTTTATCCTTTTGGTGAGGAACTTTTGGGGTCTCTCCAATTGCTGCAGATGTCGGGTGAGATACATCCCGAATGGGGCATTGTACTCGATCATTGGTCTGATAAGTGAAGAGTACAGGGGAACAATGACCTCACTAGATCTGGATGTGAATCCCTTCATGATCAGGTGGGCAATGTAGAAGGTCTTTCTAACCACTTTAGCAATGTGAGTGTCAAAAGAAAGGCCACTGTCAACCTGGGTCCCCAGGTCCCTGATAACCTCTTCTGTGCTTAGTGGATTGCCACCTATATGGTAGCTTGGGGTTACCTTGTTTTTCCCGAAGGGTATGACTATACATTTTTTGGCGTTTAACTTCAGGCCATGGCTCTGGCACCAGCTATCTGTTTCCGTGAGTTCCTTCTGAAGGATATCCGTGTCTGATGCACTTTCCACTATGGCGCCCAGTTTGCAGTCGTCTGCAAACTTTGTCAGCCAAAGTCCTCCTATGTTGGCCTGTACTTCTGAGAAGTAGATGCCAAACAATAAAGGGCCAAGGACCGAGCCCTGTGGGACACCACTTGTGACCGGCTTGGAGTCTGACACAGCGCCAGCAACTCTAACCCTGTGGGTTCTGTCCTTAAGCAAGTTTGCAACCCATCTTGTGACATATGGGTTTACATTTAAGCTGGTAAGTTTTTCTACAATACCCAAGTGGGGTATTGTGTCGAAAGCCTTTGCAAGGTCAAGGTAGGCTGTATGGACTGCCTTTCCCTCATCAATGGCCTTGGTGACTGTTTCGAAGAAGTCGACCAAGTTCAAAAGGCATGATCTTTCCTTGACAAAGCCAAACTGGGTCGGGTCCAATGTCTGCAAGTCCCCTATATCTTTGTTTATGAGCTCCATTATGATCCTCTCCATAGCTTTGCAGACTAGACTTGTTAAGCTTATGGGGCGGTAATTACCAGGGTCCGTAGAGGCACCGCCTTTGTGGAGTGGGACAACAGTTGCCGTATGCCACTCCTTGGGCACGTATCCTGTGGTAAGGCTGAGATTAAACAGCTGCCTTATGTGCGTGTTTAATTCCTCATTTAGCTCGTGTAGCACACAGCTGGGGACACCATCTGGTCCCATTGATGCTGTGTTTTTAGCTTTAGAGAGAGCAGCTTTCACCTGTGCATTTGAGATGTCCGGGAGGCTACACTCGGCTGGGATAGTTATCTCTCCTTTAGGGGGGGAGAGGGGTGAAGTTTGCACTGAACCTGTCTGCCAGTATGTTGGCAATGTCTGTGGGTTCAGTGATTTTTGTATCATTTTGGACTAATTCTGAGCATATCTGGGAGTTTCCACCCACGTTCCTAACATAGCTGAAAAAGGCCTTATGATTGTCCTTTGAATCCATGGCAATTTTTCTCTCAAAATTGGCCTTAGTTGATTTTATGAGTGCTCGTATTTTTTACTAATAATGATCAGGGTGACTACCCTTTTATGGATTTTGTTCTATCATGTAATAGCTTTCTCCTCTTATTGCAAAGTTTGTTAATGGCTGGGGTCCACCAGACTGGACGTTTGCCCTTTGTGGAAAGAGTCTTGGTTTTATTTGGGATTGCCTGATCCATGCAGTCCTGGAGGTGTTCATAGAAGGCATTTGTAAGGGCTTCCGCAGCTTGGGTTGTGGTTTCCACTGGCTCAGGGGCCTTGAAGGATACCACACCAGTCTTGAGTAGTGTGAAGTTTGCTTTAGAAGTTCTTCACTATGGTCTTTTGTTTGGGGTGGGGGCGGGATGTGGATTTCCAGTGAGATTAGTTTATGATCAGATCTCACCAATGAGGGATATACTTCCGGTGTGGAGCATTTTGTCCCCATGTTTGTGACAATGAGATCTAGTATATTTTCTCCTCTCGTGGGAACAGTGACTAGCTGTTCCATGGCATTTGAATTTATGAACTCCAGGAACCGTTGGGCTAGAAAGTTAGGGCTTGAGTAATGTTCCCAGTCTATATTCGGGTAGTTGAAGTCACCCAATATGATGGTGTTTGGCGATACATTTATACCCTCCAGTGTCTTCAGGAAGGCTGTGTGGGGTTCCTGTGTTTGAGAGGGTGGCCTGTAGCATGCTACAATTTGTAGAGCAGTTTTGCCTATGGTTAGTTGCACCTGGATGGTTTCGAAGCGTGCGTTGCCACCAACCTGGAGGTGTGGGTATCCTTTATGAATATGGATACACCCCCTCCTTTTGTGGTGTGGTCCGGGTTTTGGGGCTGGAACGCATGATATGAGGTAAAACCTAATAGTGCCGGGGTGCTCTCAGGAGCCTTGAACCAGGTTTCAGTTACAGCACAGACATCGATGTTCTCCATACTGAGAAGGGCCTCGAGTGCGTGCATTTTGAGATTTAGACTTCTGGCATTGAGCAGCATTACCCTCAGTTTCTTCCCATTTTTGTTTTCTAGGGTGGTAGGTTTAGAATTTGAGCCTTGCCTAAAAAAGGCACTATGGGGTGGCAAGAGCCTTAGCCAATATCCGGAATCCCAGGGGTGACAGGTGCAAGCCGTCCCTTGCGAAGCAGCGTGGCTTGTCAAGCATGTCATCCTAGGCAGACAGACACTGGATCCCCTTTGAATGACACCAGACATTAAGCCAATTGTTAAAGCTGATCATCTTGTCTCTATATTGTGGCATCATTCTTGGTGAAGGAAGGATACTGCTCAGGATTAGGGTCATACCT
Organism: Protopterus annectens; assembly: GCF_019279795.1. Taxonomy (NCBI): domain Eukaryota; kingdom Metazoa; phylum Chordata; order Ceratodontiformes; family Protopteridae; genus Protopterus; species Protopterus annectens. Next base: position 871,203,754 of record NC_056727.1, on the reverse strand, counting down.
GCCTGGGCTACATAATCAGAGAGCTCCTCTATGTCTCTTTTCATGTAGTCCAGGGAGGTGCGTCTCAGGTCGTTCACACCAGCATGGACAATGACTGTGTCATATTTGTACTTGCCGTGGAGTGACCCGAGTGCTTGTGTTATGTGGCGGATTCTAGCGCCCGATAGGCAGCTTACTGTGACCCTCTCCTTGTTCAGCCTGGTGAGTGGGACGTCAGTGTGTCTGACTATGGAGTCACCTATGACAAGTATGTTTGGTGTTGTATTTGGCCTTAAGGGCTGTGACTGCTTTGCACACTGCTTTTGTGGTTTATGTGTTGCTTGTGGGGTGTCTTGAGGTAGCAGTTGTTTGGGTGTCTGCTTTGGAGGCATCTACCCTGGGCAGAAAGATGAAATAGGGCCTGGATGGAGAGATGAAATAGTCCAAATGGAGAGATGATAATTCAGCAAGCAAAGGAGAGTAGTATTGCTGAAATTGAATTCATCCTCAAGTCTTGGTGAGTACCTTCATGTGATAAACCCTGTTTTTCACAAAATCTCACCAAGAAAACACTGATATGTAGACTGTATTTATATAGCATGTATCATTGACAGAAGTAGGTCAAAAATTAAAGATAACTGGGTGCACATGACCCAGGATAAAAAAAGTGCCCAATCCTGGTATGCACACAGGTGCCAGGACTGGAAAAAAATGACAGTGTAGAATCCATAAAATACGGAAACATTCCTACAATGGGGCCAGGCCAAGCCTAGGGGGAGGATGGCCCCTTATTGCAGAAGGAAGTATCAGTCCAAAAAAATCACAAAAACTAATAAGCCAAAGGAGAGCCTAAATAAATAAATAAATAAAAATAAAGAAGATAGAGTGGACTATTGAGGATAAAAAGAAATGATGTATTGCTACTATTATGCAAAAAGACCAGAATTTCCAGACACAAGACATACAAAAAGATTAAAAGAGAAATTAGAGGAAAGAAAAATACTTCTACAAGACAAACTGTTAGAAGCCTCAAATAAAAATTTGTGTTCATTAATACAACAGATTTGTGAAAAACAATATATAGACCAAGACACTTTGATCTGTTTGGAAAAAGAAGCATCTGAGGAAGTGTGAAAATATAAACAACAAAACCTAGAGATTTTTGAAAAGTATAAAAAATAAACATGGAAATGGGAAAGAAAGAAATATTTGATATGGCACAATATTTATGCAAAGACAAAAGCCAAATTAATTGATAGAAAGAAGGCAGCCCCAAAGATATTTGAAGAGAAATACAGGCAAAGACATCCAGATATGGAAAATTTCATAATAAAAAATAATGTCACAAAGAGGGAATGTAGAAAAGATTAGTAAAGCAGAAGTTAAAAGAAATAGAAGCTGAATTTATGTAATGCCTACAAAGTGAAGGATATGGTGTAGAAGGTCTAACACAGGTTACTTCAGAGCATGATGGAATGAGTCCCCAATGTAAGGAGAAACTGGAAGATCAGGAGACATCTGAAGAAGCAATATAGACATGCGAAAGAAAAGGAGATTTAATATGGTGTAATATCTATGCAAAGGAAAAAGCAAACCTAATCAATATAAAAAGAGCAGCACCAATGATATTTGAAGAGAAATACAGGGAAAGGAATCCAGACATGTAAAACTTTACAATATAAAAAATAAGAAGACAAAGAGTAAAATAGAAAAGGAGATTAATAATAGAGAACTTAAAGAAACAGAAACTGAGGTTATGGAGTACCTGCAAAGTAAAGAATTTAGTGTAGAAAATCTAATTCAGAAAGCACCACAACAGGATAGAGCAATGGACATCCAAATTATGGGGAAACCAGTGGAATGAGAAGCAATAGGTTAGGTGCCATATAAAGATATTTTGGAGGTTTTCACATGAAACTAGTATAAACATTCACTTGAAGCTGGATAGCAAGAGAATGAACAGGAAACTGTAGAAACTCTGGCACAGTCAATGCTGGGGAATGATAGGCTAGTGAGTTCCCATATGACAGAGAAATGGATGGCACAGGATGAAACTGAAGAGAATGTGCCACAGGAAAATGATATAGAACTTTCTATAGAATACCAGCAGGAAATGGAAAACAAAAAATGTGTCCTCAGTTCAGAAGAAAATGAGCTAAGAGAAGAGTTGCTTGATTTAATAGATATGGATAGACATATTAAGATCAATGAAAGAAATAAACTGCAGAAGGTCAATAAAACCTAAAAGCCAGAAGTCTGATAAAACAAATGAACACAGTAATTAGGACTATCCATAGAGATCCATGTGAGATAATAGAAGTAAACAGGATATATTACTGTGCAGCTAAATTAATAACAGATAAAATTCTACCACAAGAACACATGATAGTAAGGGAAAAGAAGGTGAGAGATCAAACAATATCATGGCGGTATCGAATTGAAAAAAAACTATAAAGCAGTTAAGACAAGAAGTGTCACTGTTAGAGGAGTGTAGAAGAAGGAACAGATCAACAAAAATACTCAGAAAGATAGATTTGATAAAAGCAATGCAATATTATAATGGATCAGGCTCTATCATGCACTGTCACAAATAATAAACTAAAAATATCAGCACAGGCAGAAAAAACTTAGAAGATACACAGATAAATATAAAGGAAAAGTACAAAATAAACATTTTATTGATGACCCCAAAAAGTTTTATACAGAATTGGGAAACAAGGTAAAGGAATCGAAAGACCACCCAAAAATAAAGAAGAAATAAATACATTTTGGAGAAGTATTTATGTAGATCCTATGGAACATAACCAAGTTGCAAAATGGATAGAAGTAAAAGAATGTATAAGAAGTTCAAAGGTACAGGCTATGAAATGGGATGAAGTAACAGCAAGAGAGATTGAAACAAAGTTAATAAAAGGTTCTAATTGGCAAACACCAGGCCCAGACATAGTACCTAACTTCTGGTTAAAAGTATTAACATCTTTGCATGTAGATTTAGCCATGAGTAGGAACTATTTATATGCACATCCTGAACAAACACTGACCTGGCTAACAACAGAGAAAAACAACAGAAAAAACAATACTCCTACTTAAGAGTGAACCTGCAAGCTACCTAAAAATTATAGAGCGATAACTTGCCTTCCAACAATTTATAAACTATACACCGGAATTGAGGTTGACAGAGTTTATAGTCATTTAGAAGAAAACTCAATCATGGCAATAGAACAAAAGGGCAATAAAAGAAAGTCATATGGAACAAAGGATCATTTGTTGTTAAATAAATCATAGTGGAGAACTGTAAAAGGGGAAGAATCTAAGTATGGCATGGACTGACTACAAAAAAGCATTTGATAGTATTCCACATTCATGGATAAAAGATTGCTTAAAAATGTATAAGATACATCCTACACTGATCAGCTACATTACAGTGACCATGAAACAGTGGCAGATTACTTTGCAATTAAGCCATGATAAAGGACAAATTATTATTCCAGGGATAAAAATTCAACGGGCAATATTCCAGGGTGACTCTCTGTCACTGCTGCTATTCTGTCTTGCCCTTAACCCATTAAGCTGTCTACTTAACAATTTAGACCATGGCTATAATTTGGCTTCTAGAAAACAACAAAGTGTAAAGACTTCTCATCTTCTCTTTGTTGATGATTTAAAACTGTATAGCTCATCAGATGAGGAACTGAAAGCAAAACTGCAACTTGTAAAAACTTTTTCAGATGATATAAGAATGTCATTTGGTCTTGATAAATGTACAAAAGCAACCTTTAAAGCAGGAAAACTGCAGCATCAAGAAAACAACAGTTTGGGACAAGAATGTGATATAAAATAATTTGAGAAAAAGAGTGCATCAATAGTTGGGAATTGATGAAGGATCAACAATAAAACATGAACAAATGTGAATAAAACTCAGTAAGGAATATTTCAGAAGACTTAAATTAATTCTGAAAACGGCATTGACATCTAGGAGCAAAATCCAAGCTATAAACCAATTTTCTCTTCCTGTCCTAACTTACAGTTTTGGAGTGATTGATTAGCCCCAAAACATGTTGGATAGATTAAACAGGAAAACAAGGATGCTTCACGCTCACCAAATGATTTATAAAAATCAGTGCATAGCACGATTGTATATTCCCCATTCTGAAGGAGGATGGGCCTCCTTGAAATTGATTACATGTATAGATCTGCAATCATGGGACTCCACACATATACCTCACAAGACCCAAACAAAGTGAAAGTTTTAAAACACGAGGAGAATAAATCTAAAATGACTTCCCTACTTAATATAGCAGAAGCATATCAGCATAAATCAGGAATGGAAATAAAACAAGTAGAAAAAAATCAAGCAGCAACTGAATGTGGCAAAAAAAAAAAAAAAAAAAAGAATATAATGTAAAAGACCAGATGAGAAGGCAAGAAATGTAGAACATGCATAAATATAGTTGCAAGTATAGAAAACTTCTGGAAGAACCTCATGTTGATAGGAACAAATGCAGGAATGGTTAAGGAGAGGCAAATTTAAACCAAGAGATGAAAGGTTAATTTTGGTGGCACAAGACAGTGGGCTATGTACATGTTGGTTTACAAAGTCCATTGAACATGTGAGCGAAATAGACAAATGTAGGTTTTGTAAAACAAAACTGGAAACAGTCGCACACCTCGTTGCTGGTTGTGGCATACTAATGGCAGTAGAACTGTATGCTGAAAGGTATAATAATGTGGCAAGACTGTTGCATTAGGGATTGTGTAAACATTATGGTATTGAAGTGGCTGAAAAAACCCTGGAAGCATAAGCCACAAAGCATCATAGAAAATGATGAAATTTACATCACATGGGATCACCCATTACCAACAGCTCAAAAGATAGATGGTAGAAAACTGGATATAGTGGTCCAGGAAAAGAAGACAAAAGTAGCATTGATCTTTGAAATCGCCAAAATCATTGACTACAGTGCCCTACATACAGAGACACAAAGTCATAAAATATCAGGATCTGCAGGCAGAAATGAGAGCAATGTGGAAGAAAGATACCCAGACAGTTCCAATAGTAGTAGGAGCAATAGGTCTTATAAAAAAATCTACAATAGTATTTAGATATGTTATCAATACATGTAACCCAACGCAAATTGCAGAAGGAGTCATTACTGGGCACATTGCAGGTGTTGTAAAGAGCACTTCCGGCTGACATCAAAGATTGAAACAATACTAATTTCATTAGCTTTAATCATACTTTGCCTTAGGAGTGGGGTCCATTGCCGTCATGGTACTAGAAACCTCAAAGATTTGGAGAAATTTAAAAAAAAGCAGAAGGATGAAATAGGGCCTAGGTAGAGAGATGAATCAGTGTAAAAGGAAATGGAAAACTGAGATTTGTTTTGTTAGTGAAGTCATCCTCAAACCTTGGTGGCATACCTTCATATGGTGGGCCTGTTCTTAACTAAATCCTGCCAAGGTTAAACTGATATATACACTTTGATATATCATGAAAAAAGTAAAGAAAAAAGAAAGAACTGAGCGCACTTATTCCAGGATAAAAAAGTGCCCAGCCCTTGCAAAGGACGTGTAAAGTGATTTGGGGCAAAGTCCTCAAGGAATAGAAGAGAACTTGGTACTGTGTTAGACCCTGAGTCAATAGACAGCCCCACTGTGACAACAAAAGAATAAATGTCCACTAAAAGTTAAAAAAATTGACCAAACAGACAAGATGCCTAGAAATGGAGAAATGGCCACTTGAGGACAAAAAAGAAATTATGTTTTGTTTCTACTATTCAACTAACCTTGAGTTCTCGAAAATGGTTACACTGCAAGAGCTGGAGAAAAAATACAAAAGAGAAAAAAATCATTGAAAAAGAAAAAAAAAATGGCAAACATTAAAGATGCCAGTTGACCAAATAAAAACAACAATATGTAGACAAGTAAACATTAAATGAGTTGGAAAAGGAAGCAAAAAATGGAAGTATTAAGACAGAAAGAAAATAAAATGTACAAGTACTTGCAACATTAAAGAGAAGGGAATGGAACCAACAGAAAAAGTGAGACTTAATATGGTGCAGTTTATATGAGAAAAAAATCCATGATAACTAATAATCGTAAAGCAAATTCAAAAATATTTGAAAGTACATATAGGCAAATGCATCCCAACATGGTAGATGTTAGGAAATATAGTATAGTAGCACAGAAGTCTAATGTAGTGATAAGTACACAGCTTGATTCAGAAATGGAGGAAATCAAAAATGAAATTATAGATCAGTTATAAAGTGAAGGATTTGAATGGGAATCATAGAATCAAGGGTCACTTCAGAATGGTGGTTTATTAAAATAAGTACAGCTTGAAGAAGAGACAGATGAAGTAGAGCAGTGCAGTAGTAGAGAAAAATCACTTATTAATTCGATGAAATGCTGAAAGCAATAAAGATGTCTCACAAAACAATATGCCACAGTGATTTCAAAGCCAAGATATTTCCACGCAGAGGGAGAAAGAGCAGGAAACTCATACCACAGAAGAAACTCAATCAGAAGAAAACAATGTAAAAGACCTGCTGGATTTAATAGAATTGGATTAATAGAATAATATGTATGAGAGACAGAGGGTACTAAAAGTGACTAAGACACGGATTGTTAAAAACTTAATAAGCCAAACTACTAAAGTAATTGAAACGACAAAGACAGATCCACATGGTATAATAGAAATTTACAGAACACATTATTGTGCATGAAACTAATAACAGATAAGGTATTACCAAGAAAGCATAAATCAGTAAAATGAAATAAAGTGAAATAAAGGATCAAATAGATTACCACCATTGAAGCATCCACTAGGAACATTTGCGAAATAGTTAAGAAAAGAAATATCATTACTAGAAGAATGCAGAAAAGGAAATCAGTCTACAAAATTACTAGAAAAGTGAAAGAGTTAAAATAAAATTTCAACATCAAAACAGATCAGGATATGAGTTATACTATCTTTAAAAATAAATTAAAAATCTCTGTGCAGGCTGAAAAACTTAGGGGGATACACTAAGAAATATAACGAATGGATACAAAACAAATAGTTTAGAGATGACCCAAAGAAATTTAACATGGAGTTAAATAGTTTAGATACCATCAACAAAGAGGAAATTAATGCATTCTGGAGAAGTATCTATGAGGCCCAGTTGAGCACAATAAGGAGGCTCAGTGGATAAAAGAAGTAAAAGAACAATTAAAAGACTGATACAGAAGATACAGAGTGGAATGTAGTAACTCTTACTGAGATAGAGATAAAGTTAAGAAAGACTCACAAATGGAAAATTCCAGGTCCAGATGCTGTGCCTCACTTTTGGTTAAAGGTATTGTCATCCTTGTGCTGTGATTTATACTCCAGTAAAAACTATTTATTTGCATAGCCTGAAGTGACACCTGATTGGCAAACAATGGGGACACTATACTTAGACTTAAAAGTGAACCTGCGGATCTCCATCAATAATTTGTCTCCCAACAACATACAAGTGATATATATGAATTGATGCAGATAGAGTATACAGTCATTTAGACAAAGAATTGAATCATGGCTATAGAATAGAGGGGGATAAAAGAGATTTATATGGAACAAATCATCACCTTTTGTTAAATAAAACCATAATGGACACCTGTGAAAAGGACAGGAACCTCAGTATTACATGGATATATTTTAATAAAGTACTTGATAGTATTACTCATTTCTGGATTTTGGAATGCTTATAGATGCACAAGATCAATCATATATTGGTCAATTTTATTACAGTTACTATGAATAAATGGCAAACCATTTTGCACAAAAAAGAACCAATTGCTATAGAGGGGGTGACCATCCAGCACGGAATATTCCAGGGTGATTCTTTGTCATCATTATTTTTTTGCCCTGCTCTTAATCCATTAAACTGTTTACTCAGCAGCCGATATCATGAATTCAGTCTGTAGAAGACTTGAAACTATATAGTTCATCTGATAAACACCTGAAAGAGCAATTACAAGTTGTTAAAGCTTTTTTAGATGACAAAAGAATGTAATTTGGTCTCAACAAATGTTCAAAAGCAACATTTGGAAGAGGGAAATTGAAGACTCAAAAAGTATAAAACTTGGGGATGAATGCAATATAAAAGATTTGAAACAAGAAGGAGTACACAAATATTTTGGAATAGGCAAAGGGGCAAAGCTACAGTATGAAAATGAGAACAAAGCTCAGTAAGGAATATTTTAGAAGATTAAAATTTACCCAGAAAAAGCTGGTACAGCGGTAGCGTTGTCACCTTATAGCAAGAGGATTTCCTGTTCGATTCTCGGCTCAAGCGCCTTCTGTGTGGGGTCTGCATGTCCTCTCCACGGTCAAGTGGTGTTTGAAAGACATGCGTGAATGGGCGTGCCTTTGTTGAAGGTTGAGCGTTGGGCTGGCACCTTGGCACTGTAAAAATCGACTGCCAATCAATAGCGGACCGGAGTTCTGCTGTGGCGACCCCTAACCCGGAAAAGCCGAAAGAAAAAACAACAACATTAAATCTGAAAACAGCCTTGATACTGAAGAATAAAGTTCAAGCTATAAATCAACTTAAACTTCCTTTTTTTAAATTATAGCTTTTGGGTGATTGACTGGCCACAAAAGAGTTGAATAAGCTTGACAGGAAAACAAGAAAATGTCTACATACCCATCAAATGATAGACAAGAACCAGTGTTTACCAAGATTATATATCCCTTGGTCTAAAGGATGCAGGGACCTCCTTGAAATCAACTACACATGTAGATCGATGATTGTGGGATTGCATACATATTTATTGACCATCAGATCCAAATATACTAAAAGTTCTACAACATGAACAAAATAAGTCTGAGATGAAGTCTTTAGGAAAAAAGCAGGCATGGAAATCAAACCAAAACTGGTTGAAGATCAGGTGGCAACAGAAAGTTGAAAAAAGCAAAAGAAAGAATATAAAGAAAGTGATCGGGAAAAATGAAAAGACAAAAGGAAAGATCATAATTATAGCAATAAGTATAAAGATCTGCTGGAACAGCCACATGTTGACCAAGAGTAGTCATATGAATGGCTTAGACAGGGTGAATTTAAACCAAATGATGAAGAATTAATATTGGCAGCCCAAGATATTGGACTCCATACCAGATGGTTCACAAAATCCATAGAAAAGGCAGGTGATGCAGATAAATGTAGGGTTTGCAGTACAGAATTCGAAACAGTTGCACATCTTGTTTCAGGATGCAATACACACATGGCTGAGGGCATGTCTACTGAAAGACACAACAATGTGGCAAGGTAGTTACACTGGAGACTTTGTAAATACTACAACATAGAGGCAGCTGAGAGACATTTGAAACATGAACTGCAAAAGATATTTAAACACGATTATTAAACATGATGAACTAATGATAACATGGGATCACCCCACACCAGCAGCTAAGAAAGTGGAAGCAAACAGACCAGATATTGTAGTTCAAGAGAAAAAGACAGATTGCTACACCCAGAAACTACAGTGTTGTATAAACTGAAAGACATACATGTGGAAAATATTATGACTTGTAAACAGAAACTAGAGCAATGTGGAATAAAGATAGATAGTTCCAGTTGTAGTAGGAGCCACTGGGCTAATAAAAAATACTCTTTAAATACAGTATATCTTAATATGCTACTCATAAAAGTAGCTCCTTATGAATCGCAAAAAAAGAAAATGCTGGGTACATTGCAGATGCTGAGAAGAGCACTTATATCAATTGTCAAAGAATGAAGCAAAACTTATTTCATGAACTTTAATTATTCCCTGAATTAGGAATAGGGTTCCATTCCAGTTATATTATGTATAAACCTAAGCATTTGGAGTAATTAAAACAAGGCAGAAACCATACAATTGCACTATGTGTAACCAGAGATTTGGATACAGATACAATATGTTGACACATCAGAGGATATGCACTGAACAAAAATGGATGTTTTCCATGTTGTAGAAGAAAGTAGTAGTCCACAAAAACACAAAAATTAGTAGACCAAAAAAGAGCCATAAAGATGATAGAGTGGACTATTGGGAATAAGAGGGAAATGATGTGTTGTTACTATTTTGCATGAAGCCCAGAATTTCTAGATAGAAGATAATCAAAAAGATTAAGAGAGAAATTAAATGAAATAAAAATACTTGCACAAGAAAAAACATTAAAAGATTGAAATGCAAACTTGTGTTCATTAATAAAAAGCATTCATGAAAAACATTATATAGACTAAGAAAACTTGGGCTCTTTGGAAAAAGAAGTGACAGAAATGTTAAAATGTAAACAACAAAACCCAGAGATTTTTGAAAAGTATAAAAAATTTGCATGGACATGAGAAAGAAAGAAAGATCTGATATGGTGCAATATTTATGCAAAGGAGAAAGACAAACGAATTAATACAAAAAAGCAGTTCCAAAGATATTTGAAGAGAAATGTAGGCAAGGTACCCAGATATGGAAAATTTCACAATACAAAAAATAAGATCACAAAGGGAGAATGTAGAACAGAAGATAAGTAAACTAGAAGTTAATCAAATAGAAGCTGAATTCATGGATTACCCATGAAGTGAAGGATTTAGTGTGGAAAGTCTAATGCAGATTCTGTCACAGCATGATAGTACAATGAGTCTGCAAATTAAGGAGAAACAGGTGGAGTAGGAAACATCTGAAGATATATAGACATGGGAAAGAAAAAGAGATTTAATATGGTACAATAGTCATGCAAATGAGAAAGTAAAACTAATCAATGCAAAAAAAAAAAAAACACTACCAAAGATATTTGAAGAGAAACACAAGCAAAATCAACTGGATATGGAAAATTATGCAGTATCAAAAATAAGAAAACAAAGTGGGAAAGCAGAAAAGAGGATTAGTAATGGTGAAGTTAAAGAAATAGAAACTGAAGTTATGGATTACCTGTGAAGTAAAGATTTAGTGTGGAAAATCCAACTCTGGTAGCATCACAGCATGATGGAATAGTGAATCCCCAAATTAAGGAGAAACAGGTGGTTCAGGAAGCATATGATCAGTTGCCAGATAAAGACACTCTCAAGTACAAAAGTTCAGTTGGAGTTGAACAGCATGGGAAGGAACAAGAAATGATGGCAATTCTGACCCAGTCAATGTTATGGAGTTATAGGCCAGAGAGTTCTTATATGAAAGAGCAACAGAAGACACAGGATGCAACTGAAGAGAATATGTCACAGAAAGATTTTCTGAAACTTTCTGTAGAATGTCTGCAGGAAATATGGAACAAAGAATGTGCCCTCAGTTTAGAAGAAAATTGTCTAAGGGAAGAGTAGCTTGATTTAATACAGATGGATAGTCAAATTAAGACCAATGCAAAAAAAAAAAAAAGATTACAGTAGTCATTAAGACCCAAAATGTTAGAAGTCTGATAAAACAAATGAACACAGTAATCAAGACTGTTCATAGAAATTCATGTGATAGAACAGAAGTACATAGGATATATTACTGTGTAGCTGAATTAATATCAGACTAAGACTTACTACCAAAATATAGGGCAGTAAGGGAAAGGAAGGGAAAAAATCAAATGCCATCATGAAAGCATCAAACAGAAAGAACTATAAAGCAGTTAAGATAAGAAATATCACTGTTAGAAGAGTATAGAAGAGATAACAAATCAACAAAATTACTTAAAATGATAGACATGATAAAAGCAATGCACAGCATTAGAACAGACCAGGCTCTATTGTACACTGCTGCAAATAATAAACCAAAGACATTACCTGATCTCCAGACATGACTGTTCTTCCTGCTAAGCTTAGCTCAGACATTTAAAAAAGCTACCTCTTTGAAGTGTTTTCTTAAAATGCTTTTTTCTTGTTTTTTTTCTGCCTTGTACACCTTTACTGCTGATGAGAACTATTTTCTCATAGAATTTCACTCCAGTTTCAACTATTTCTCCTATACTGTTAACATAGGTGCTGTAATTGTGTATGGTGATGCAAATTTATCACTGTATTCTACTGTTATTCCTCTCTCCCTTCTATACGTCTTCTAATTGTTATGGGAAACTGATTCTTCTGTGGAATTCTTGCATTATACTCAATCCTAGCTGAACTATTCTTATTTTTCTTTAACTTGTCACACCCTTTATTTTTCTGAGACTGCTATCTATAACTTCTCAGCTATCTAAAACTTCTCACTGTTCTACAATCCCTGGTCTTTCCTTTCTTATTTCTGCTGCTCCTTCTATTTCCTCCTAGCACCCTTTCCTCATCTCCTACCTTTTCTTTCTATTCTAGCCTCTTTCCATACCTCTTCACTCTTAACAAATCGTACACTTTTTTATTACAGCTTCCTAATGGGAATTTTTGTGACCCTCTGCTCCCCCACTCTGAGAACACTGGACTGAAAAACTGTCTTCCTGGCCACATAAAACAACAAAGCCCTATCCAAGAAAGGTTACACAGCTGAGATCAACAAGAGAAAAACTGTTACTTGACTTCACATATGTATCCCAAATATTCTACTCTAATACAGAGTTATTAACCTGACTTGCATAAAATAAAAACAAATTAACAGAAATAAAAGGAATTAAGAGCAATTTAGCTTTATCCAGTCATTTTATTTATTTTTATTATTAAAAAAAATGTAATACTGGCTACCATGGACTAAAAGAGCCAAAAATAAAACCAAGCTTATTAAATAACACACAAAGGTTTGACAAGAATGGAATTGAGTGCTTCCATCCTATCAAAATTAGGACTTTATCAGAATTCACATACTTTAATTACCCATTCTTTTAAATAGTGAACGAACCCCCTTAATTAAAACCATTCACAAATTCTTTAAAGAAACAGTACTCTAATAAAACCTCCAATTGCTAAAACTTTTTACTTTTTAAAAAGTAATGCTATAGGGTAGTGTTAAACACATTATTCACACTACAATAAAAATGAGACCTTATGAAACTATGACCTTAAAAAAATATTAAACATACAAGTTAAAAAAATGAGTTAAAAAAGTTATAATGATCTCTTATTTAAAAATGGTTGAAGGGAAACCTTGTCATTAATACCAGGGTAACTCTGCATTTAGCTTAATCTGTATCAGTAAGTAAAGAAAAAGAACAATGAATGCAGCCACTATGGATAAACTTCACCTTCTCCAAAAAATGTAAAACAATGAACACAAATAGCAGGAATGGAGATGAGAAGACCACAGCATAAAACCAATGATTTATTTCAAATCCAAGGAATCAAACAGGTACCAAGTAAGCACTTTCACATCCAACAGATGCTTCTTCAGACTTCATTTGCCGCTGAAGTCTGAAGAAGCATTTGTTGGATGTAAAAGTGCTTACTTGGTACCTGTTTGATTCCTTGGATTTGAAATAAATCATTGGTTTTATGCTGTGGTCTTCTCATCTCCATTCCTGCTATTTGTGTTCATTTAGCTTAATCTGCCAAATGGCTTCCCTTTCCTCCAACTTATTTTTTCAAATCTCCCCCTCTTGGGTTTCCCTGAATTTGTTCTAAAATTGCAAAATAAAAACTTTTAAACTGTGGACAGTTCATGGAGTGCCTATGTAAAGCTTTGTTGTCATTATGCCTGTTTACTGACATAAAATGCCAGACAACTGCCACACAAAGCCAGGTAGATTACATTCTTTGTTTGACAATTCCCCTAACAAACAACATGACAGATTTTAATTAATTTTCTAATGTTTTCCTATTGGTTTCTAAAATATGGGGACACTGGGGACATGCCCTACATTTAAATGTTCACCTGGTATTTGCCATAATTTTCCTTTTACTTCCTGCTTCTTCAAATTTTGCTTTGTGACTGGGAACTGTCTTAAACATAAATAATGGTTCATTGCCAACTATATGCTAAAGCTGCATGTTACCCCTAATAATAGTCCAGTTCGCACCAATCATGTCATTAACAACCCATGAAAATGGGCCATATTGGACGAGTAGGGCTTTCTCAAACTTATTGTCATTCTGTTCCTTCCTTAGATTTAGTGGGCTTAACCCCAATAAAGTTTTATACTTAGGCTCTCATTGTTCCTTAACATAACTACAGGTGTCCTGAACCAAATTACAAGGGTAACCAGGGTCAGGGAACATTTCTCCAATGTGAGTTAACTCTTTACAAACATCTTCAAATTGAGATATCATCCTTGCTGCCATTATGCACTGGCCTTTTAAAGTACTCTTTTTTTTGACTGAAGGAATGACAACTAGAAAACCTAAGTACGAATTGCTAAAAGTTGGTTTTCTGTATATCCTAGATTTAAAACCAGCGGTGTTGTGTTCAATGAAGGTATGCAAATAAATCATTCCTTTTTTGTTAAAATTGTGCATAAATTTCAAAAAGTGGATGAGTGGTTCAAAATATCTACAAAATCCTCCATCCTTTTTTCAGACTCCTTCCATAAAATGAATACATCATCCAAAAACCTAACATATACCTTAATGTAATGGGAAAAGGAACTGTCAAAAACATGTTTTGCTTCCCAGTCAGCTAAAACTAAGTTAGTATAAATCAGAGCTCAGGAAGCCTTCATTGCCACACCTTGAGATTGTAACATTTCCCTTCAAAATAAATAAAATTAAAATTCAAATCCAGTGACATTAACTCCACCAAGAAATTGATTTTTTCATTCAAGAAGGAAGTGTAATTAAATAAATTGTTACTAAAATGTTCAAACTTTCATTTTCTGGAATGGAAGAAAAAAGATCAAATACGTCTATAGTTACAAAAATCAGATCCTCTGACCAAAGTCCTTTAGTCTACTTAAACTGTCCCAGGAGTCTTTAATGATATGCTGAATCTGACTAATGGTTGATTTTAGACATCTGTCAATATAAACCCCTATCTGGTAGGTTTTAGAACCCCCTACCTGAAACTATGGGCCTAAAAAGGGGTTCAGTAGAGCTTTGTGAACCTTAGTGATCCCAAATAAACTGGCAATCATAGGATTTTTACTCATAAAGTGTTATAAGTGCAACTGAAATTCTCTATTCTAACAGATATTCCTCAAAATATGAATTGATTCTTTGATAACTTATGTGGATATCATTAATAAGAGGAAATGGAATAAGTTTCACCATCATTTAATAAATCAAATGTGTCCTTAGAATAATCATGAGCATTAAACAAAACTATACCCCCGCCTTTGTCAGGTTTCATAATTCTAATAGAATTGTCCTTCTTCAATTGCTCCAATAAACACCTTTCCCCTTTGTTTAAATTACTTCAATAAACACCTCTACTCTTTGTTTAAATTAGAATGAACAAAACGGTTCTTTTTGGAAGCACCATCAAATTTATACAAGTCATGAATTATAGCTTTCTCAAAAACATTAAAGGTAGGGTGCAATATGAGTCTCCATACGGTCCCTGAAGAGTCTTGCAGTCAAGTAAAACAGTCAATACGATAAGAACACTGCAGAACTCACCACCAATACTGGAATACACCTTTATTAACGAAACAAACAACAGATGAGCGCTTTCACGTACAAAGT
The DNA here is from genome assembly GCF_019279795.1 of Protopterus annectens. NCBI lineage: Eukaryota > Metazoa > Chordata > Ceratodontiformes > Protopteridae > Protopterus > Protopterus annectens. The sequence continues at coordinate 871,188,263 of NC_056727.1, read as the reverse complement.
TCGCTTCTTCAGATCTACCTTACTGAGCTCACATTTTTCTTTTATACACACAGATTGAAGCCAATGTATTATGTAACTATTCAATCAATCAATCTTGTTAAAGACATCATTTAAAAGGGACACACCAAAACTTAGTTTGGATAAAGCAATAAAGGAGAGCTTGTGAAACTATAGATGTGTAGTGGGTACCTATTCAATTAATACCTATAGTCAAATGTCATTTATCGATCATGAGATATATATGTGATAATGTAAAAGAATATAAATATATATATAAAAATATATATCAATAATTATATATGAGTATAATAAATATAAATAATAAATATAAATAATTTATCTATGAACATCTTTATAAAAAAATACATACATAAAAAAATAAGTTTTGGTGTGTCCCTTTTAAATGATGTCTTTAACAAGATTGATTGATTGAATAATTACATAATACATTGCCTTCAATCTGTGTGTATAAAAGAAAAATGTGTGCTCAGTAAGGTAGATCTGAAGAAGCGTACTTTGTACGTGAAAGCGCTCATCTGTTGTTTGTTTCGTTAATAAAGGTGTATTCCAGTATTGGTGGTGAGTTCTGCAGTGTTCTTATCATATTGACTGTTTTACTTGACTGCAAGACTCTTCAGGGACCGTACGGAGACTCATATTGCATCAGTTTGTTTCATTTTTTTGTATCACCTGAAGTTCCACACCATGGACACACCATCCATCGAATTGGATTATAATCCTGGATCTAGAGACATTCCTTGCAACTGGGATAACATTATCTTTCAATGAGGCAATCCTCTTTTGACTCTTGATTTGTGTACTCAGACTAGTACGCATTTGGTTGCTGGTAACAATAATAATGACAACATAATTGAGTTTAACAGCTTTACAAAAGAGCTAGAAAATTATCTTTTTAAACTGCAAAGACATTCTTGGCAACGTAGGCATCTCGAGGCATGCCTGCACTTTAAAGTCATTCCCCGCAGAATGCGGGTTTTGTGCATGCCCACGTACGGTGAACAACATCCTATCCTGCTTAAAAAATGGCAGGATTTAAATATTGAAACTGGTTTTAGCTGCATAAAACTTTTATTAGAATATTTTGCTCCAATCGAGTCAGCATTACAAAAAAAGATTGAAGCTTCACGCAAAGATATATGTGAACGCTTCACTTCCGAACATCATACGAGGAAACTTCAATATATTTACTCCCAGGTTAATATTTTCAGTGAGAAACTGAAATTTATTAAACAACGGAAGTTATGCAGAGACCATAATGATTTTACGGTGGGCAATGTCTTTATATGGCCGAGAGTGCATAATGGTTCGTATAGTGATGCAGTCATGGCAACGCAAAATAGAACTGGCGCTGTTAACACGTCATCACCGAGCGACATGAATAATGTACATTCCAACAATGAGCGCTATGAGGCTGCAGCAGCTACGACTGTAATTCTACCAGACAGACCAGTAGAGGAAGTATCAGGAGCATCTTTGCTTCCTGATCCAGACACTCCACCACCTAATCAGCAGATGCTACGTAACACAAAGAGGGATGACAGACTAGGAGCATATCCTAAGGATACAACAGCAAGTGCTGAAGGTTTGCGTTTTTTACCATACCCGATAAAAACATCTTATCGAGAAAGGAATCGTTCCCAGAGCAGGGGTCGCAAGAGGAGGAAGTATTCGGAAGACAGGTACGGTTCGAGGAAGGATACAGTGAACTGAAGTCTTTAATTTTAAATTTTTCTAAGTATAGCTTAACAGATTCTGATATTGCTTTACTGGACAAAGGACTGGGGTTCATACCTTCTCAACCTAGTAAGATTAATAATACACTTACGGACTTAAGGTTATTTGGGCACCTAGTGGCTCTAAAAGTGTTTTTTAAGAATGATAGTGATGGTTTTATTGATTCTGATATGTATAAAATAAGGAAGAAAAGTAGTTTTACACCTCCACTTCCATGGAGTGTTGAAAGTTTTATAAGAGCTTGTGAGAATGAGTTTTATAAATATTATTCTAATATGAAACACAAAAAATGTAAATATTTTAACATGACTAGTGAGGAAGTCAACTCTTTGGCAGTTTTGAAGGATGATTTAACTATAACCATTAAACCAGCAGACAAGGGAGGAGGGATTGGTTTACTAGACACCTCAGAATATGTTAGGAACATGGGAACTCTCTTACAAGATGAGAACACCTACAAATTAATAACAAGAAAAGAAATAGAACGCATTATTATGAACATACATGATGACTTATATGATCTTCTAATGACTGGACAAATTAGTAAGGATACTTATGATTTTTTATATATAGAATCCCCTTTGATTCCTTCCATTAAGGGGCTACCCAAGATTCATAAGTGTGTTTTTCCCATACCTCTACGTCCAATTGTATCTGGGAGAGGGTGGGCTACCTCCGCCATTTCCAAATATTTAGAATATACATTGAGACCTATAGTCAATGCAATTCCAACCATATTGAGAGATACCTACAACTTATTAGATGACATTAATCAGTTGACAATAGATCCTTCTGTTGAAAAATATATATTAGTTTCTTTAGATGTTAAAAGTCTGTTCACCACAATACCGAATGAATATGGCGTGCAGGCAATAAGAGAAGTTCTTAGTAGTGATACTGAGTTTAGCATTGACAAACAGACTTTAATATGTCAATTGTTAGACATAGTTCTTGAGAATAATGTTTTTATGTTTGGCAATAACTACTATTTACAGAAATGGGGGGTTGCTATGGGTACCCCAGTAGCCAACACTTACACCAGTCTTGTAGTGTTTTATTGGGAGAAACATAATTTATTTAGCCACCCATCTTTCAAAAAAGTAAAACTCTATAGGAGGTTTGTGGATGACATTATTATTCTGTGGGAAGGTGACATTATGGAATTCCAAGATTATTTGACTTACTTATAATCAACCACAGAATTTCTAAGGTTCACAATGGAATGGTCTCCCATGACCATAAACTTCTTGGATATAAGCTTGACCCCTATGAAAGAAGGTCATATAGAATATACACTCTACAGAAAACCCTGTTGGAAGAATACTCTATTGAATTTTAATAGTATGCACCCTAGGTATATGTTCCCAGGGATTATAAAAAGTCAGTTTGTCAGGTTGAAGAGGCTATGTAAGAATAAAGATTCATTGTTTAAAGAAGCACACAATATGCAGAATTTATTTATAGAGAGAGGCTATGACACTGAATTGGTCAGTAAGATAAAAGTTCAAGAATTAGGTTTACTGCAGCCTGAGAGTCATACTCATAAAGCTAATACTAAGATTAATAATAAACATTCTGACAGAGGTATAATGTACACCATGCAATATACAAATGATATCAATGCCCTAAAGAACATTATTAGCTCCAATTGGAATGCTCTTACATTAGATGACACTGTCAAGACTGTAGTGGGGGCCAGACCTAGGTTCACCTTTAGGAATTCCCTCAATTTGAGAAGGATGTTATGTTTTAAAGAGGATAGGCACACCATTAGACATTATGTTCACGTCCCAAGGTTAGGGACTTTTCCATGTGGTAAATGCAATATGTGCCAGTATATAACAACTACACAACTTTTTGAACATCCAAACATGAATTTTACATTTTCTCCCAAATGTAATACTACTTGTGATACTAAAAATGTGATATATTTAGCAACCTGCCAACAGTGTGATGCATTCTATATAGGCATGACCAAGAGAAAACTTAAACAGAGGATATATAATCATGTCTATGACATCAGGAAATGTAAGGAGACGAATGCTTTGGCCAGACATATTCTTGAACATGAACAACATATGTTTATCTTCAGGGTGCTACAAGTAGTACACATTAATAAGAGATGGGGTGACAATGTGAACCTGTTAGCTACTACAGAACTAGACTGGATTTTGAGGATGGGGGCACATCTACCCCCTGGTTTAAATCAAACTATATCTTTGAAACCTATTTTAGAAGCCAGGGCGTACAAGTAAATATCAATATAGTATATATGGATGTAGCAGCTAGTTCACCCCTATATTCATGTGTATTTCACATAGTGAACCAGAGCATTTATGTTTTGACCTACTTTTTGATGCATTTTTTGATGCATAGGTAACTCTATTTTAATTAATCTAATTTATTTGATATCCATATATTCTTTGACAAGTACATTTCTGGTCTTATTGATATATGTTTCTTGTCCTGCATTTGATCTAGTAAATATTCTTCAGAATCTGCATGAGTTAATGTTACATAGAGTTTTCTATTAGGCTTCATGTAGCTCAATGAGGCTTTCCATAGTTAGCACAGCCTTTAGCTATTAATGAATTCTTCATTTTAGATTATAGATTATTTATATCATGTTTTATTCATTCATCTATTTATTGTACATATACTTTTGATTTTATTGCATATACCTCATATTTATGACAATGGTTTTAGATACTATGTGTTTTCATATATTTATGTATATACTTCATTTTTCTTTATTATATATATGGAATAGAAGTTTACATTCATTTCCACATGACATATACTCATTATATCATATCATATTATATATATATATATATATATATATATATATATATATATATATATACATATACATACACTGTTTTTCACCTATACACAGGAGTATTTTTTATAAAGATGTTCATAGATAAATTATTTATATTTATTATTTATATTTATTATACTCATATATAATTATTGATATATATTTATATATATATATTTATATTCTTTTACATTATCACATATATATCTCATGATCGATAAATGACATTTGACTATAGGTATTAATTGAATAGATACCCACTACACATCTATAGTTTCACAAGCTCTCCTTTATTGCTTTATCCAAACTAAGTTTTGGTGTGTCCCTTTTAAATGATGTCTTTAACAAGATTGATTGATTGAATAATTACATAATACATTGGCTTCAATCTGTGTGTATAAAAGAAAAATGTGAGCTCAGTAAGGTAGATCTGAAGAAGCGTACTTTGTACGTGAAAGCGCTCATCTGTTTGTTTCGTTAATAAAGGTGTATTCCAGTATTGGTGGTGAGTTCTGCAGTGTTCTTATCGTATTAAAGGTAGGGTGTAATGGGGGGACTGAAAGTGCTTTTCTGTTTAACTCCTGTTTTTAAAGTAATTTCCTTTCCTACTTACCTCTACTAAAGTGTTCACCTAATCAAAAAATTTGGAAGGAACAAATTTCAGCCCCTTTAAAAACAAAGAAAAATGATCAGTTGAAATCCTCGTATTCATATAATTGTAAATAAAAAAAACTTCTGTGTGAATAAAATATTTCATTGTGTACTATTATCAGGAAGCCTGTCTGATCCACTTTATATTTCTGTTCTTATAGGGATTTTGAAATCCCCCTTGTCCTGAATCATGAAAATACAACTTTCTTCTTTTGTTTCCTTTCCATTTTCCCTTCTGAAAAAAATATTATTCCTGTTATTATTTTCTTTAAAACTATTTTTATTGTTTCCATGTTTTATTTCATTTCTCTCACCCTCCTGTGATATTCCCACTCTTGATTGAAAATTGTGGGTGTCACTGTCTTCCCTATCAGTCCTTAAGTTAAACTTTATGGGGTATGCTTTGTTCTCTATGTACTGTTTTAGGACTTTGTCAATTATCATTTGTTTCTTGGAAAACATTTTGGTACACTTATTGTTTATAACATTCAAATGTTTATTGTAAAACAATTCCCAATGACTAAAAATTAAATTGTTCATTATGTTTTCATTTAATGACTCAGCTTCCCTTATTAAATTACAAAAAGTCTTGTCATAAAATTATATTATCTTATTCATTAAATCAGAACCATGTTGGTTGAACATGTCAACAAACACCTGGTACATGGAGTCTATATACACTAAACCAAATGGAAATTTAAAAATATGGAGCCCTTCTGGGACACTTTTCAGCTCCAAACACTTAGTTAAATAATTGTTGTCCATTTGTAATGTTTTTATCCTTAAAAGTTTTTTCTCCAACTTAAAAAGTAAATCCTTTAAACAAACCTCGTTTCTTTCACTAAAGCTTTTCTCCAAGTTTGTGGGCTGAATATTCTCACCAAAGTTAAATGGCTTGTTAATAACCTGCTCAAAACTAAAAGGCTATCTCAAGCCATTTGTAAATACCAGAGCATCAGGATTAACTGTCTTAATGTTCAATACATTAGAACTGCTCTTTTGTGTGTTGGAATTTAAAACAGAACCTGCACAAACTGCTGTGTAGGTTCTCTTAGGTGCAGTACTTTTCTGTTTAGAAAACCTTCCTTTGGGCTCATCCCTGGCTGTACTGCAAACCACAACTTCCCTTTGGTCATCTTCTCCATCTGTAGGATGGAATCCATTCCAGGGAGCACAATACTGTGTTCTCCATTCAGAGTGAACACAGAAGCATTTTGATGTTGCTGCCAACACACTGAACTGCTTCTTGGTTGAGTGAAAACTTCTAAAAGGCATATCAACTCCCCCTTGACTATAGTCAGCTCAGATTGGACCTTGTGAATTTCTTCCAGTTGTACCGGGAAAAAAGGAAGGAATTTCATCCAACAAGTCTGTGGTTTGCCAGAATATCACAAATAGCAAGTAATAACTCACTCAGTGGTTACAATGTGTAAAAATCTACAAAAAAATGAAATATCGTACTGGCTACCATGGACTAAAAGAGCCAAAATAAAACCAAGTTTACTAAACAACACACAAAGGTTTGACAAGAATGGAGCACTTCCATCCTACCAAAACTAGGACTTCATCAGAATTCACATACTTTAATTACCCATTCTTTTAAATAGAGAACAGAATCCCTTAATTAAAACCATTTATACATTTTTAAAGAAACAGTATGCTGATAAAACCTCTCATTGCTAAAACTTCACTTTTTAAAAAATAATGCCATAGGGTGGTGTTAAACACATTATTCACAAATACAATAAAATAAGACCTTATGAAACAATGACATTAAAAAACATATATTAAAAAATTAAAGTTAAAAAACAAGTTAAAAAGTTGTAATGATCTCTTATTTAAAAATAGTTGAAGGGAAACCTTGTAATTAATAACAGGGGTACTCTGGGCATTTAGCTTAATCTACCAAATGGCTTCCCTTTCCCCCAACTCCAACTTATTTCTCAAATCTCACCCTCAAACAATCTAAAGGTGCAGCAATGGGGGCTTCCTGTGCTCCAGTTTATGCTAACTTAGTTTTAGCTGATTGGAGAAACATGTTTTTGACAGTTCCTTTTCCAAATACATTAAGTTATATGTTAGGTTTTTGTATGACATGCTCATTTTATGAAAGGGGCTTGAGAAAAGGATAGAGGATGTTGTAGATTTTTTGAACCAGTCATCCACTTTTTTGAAATTTACACACATATTTAACAACAAAAGAGTTAGTTATTTGAATACCTTCATTGAGCATAACACCCACTGGTTTTAAATCTAGGGTACACAGAAAGCCAACTGTTAGAATTGTTACTTAGATGTTTCCAGTTGCCATCCCTTCAGTCAACAAAAAATATTTTAAAAGGCCAATGCATAAGGGCAGCAAGGATGACATCTCAATTTGAGAATGTTCATAAAGAGTTAACTCACATTGGAGAAATATTCATTGACCAGGGTTACCCTTTTAAAGAACAACAATGGGATTCTATTATTAAATGTTCAATTTCTCTGTCCTATTTCTCCCTATTTACTGTCCTTGCTATGAATAAACAACAATACAGCATTTAAAATAGTTTAAATCAACTGTTTCTCTCCTCTAGAACAGCACCTTACTGTACTGTGGTAGTTTCACTTTCAAAAAATGTTATCCTGCCCTGGAAAAGCTTGCTGCATTCTCCAATTCCTTGATTTGAGGAAGGCCAATGAATACAGGTAGTTTTCTAGCCAATTCCCTCCGCAACTGACATCACCACGATTGTCCTAAAAACCCACCCATGCTATGATGTCACAGCTCTCTGGTCCTTGCCCCACCCATACAGAAAGAAAAGGCTAGAACAAGGAAACAGTATATGAGTCAAGTCTCCTGTTGTGAGCTGTCAATCACAGCAGGTAACAACTCAAATTACCCTTAGCACTTTGACAGCTAGGAAAGTTAGGTGTGAAGGGGGATGGAAGATGACAAAGTAGCACAAGTCAGGCTTCACAAAAGACTACAATTTAGCCATTCTACAAAGAAGCAGCAGTAAAAAGCACTTTGAAAGCCCATTCTGTAAACAGTTATTGAACAGCATGAAATGTTACTTAAAATTAACTGACTGAAAGACAGCAGTGTATGCATGTAAAAAATCAATGGAGTGACAGGAGCTTTAGGAAGAAACAGGTCTGGCATGATGAAATTTTTTACCAGACAAGCACTGCATTGCGGGATACCTAGAGACAGATAAAACAATCAGAATTACTTTAAGATGCCAGACCCCATGTGAACAGACTCAGAAATTAAGTATAAAAATATTTAAAAATCTGTAAATCATCCCAGAGTGGTGTTAAAATGTAGGAAACACCAAACCATGATGAAATAAACATGTTTTTTGAGTCTGTCGATCCAGTTCTCCTTTAATTTGGTTCAGGACACCTGTAGTTATGTTAACGAACAATGAGGGTCTATGTATAAACCTTTATTGGGGTTAAGCCCACTAAATCTAATGGAATGATGATAACTTTGAGAAAGCCCTAGTGGACCAATATGGCCCATTTTCAGGGGCTATTAAAGACATGATTGATAAGAACTGGAATATTATTAGGAGTAACCAGCAGCTTCAGCATATAGTTGGCAATGAACCATTATTTCTGTTTAAGACAGGTCCCAATCTCAAAGCAAAATTTGAAGAAGAAGGTAGTAAAAGTAAAAGTATGGCAAATACCAGGGGAACATTTAAATGTGGGGCATGTTCCCAATGTCCCCACATTTTAGAAGCCAATAGCACAATATTAGAAAACAAATTAAAATTTGTCACGCTGTTTGTTAGGGGGAGTTGTTAAACAAAAAATGTGGTCTACCTGGCTTTGTGTGGCAGTTGCCCTGTGTTTTAACTGAAAGGTGCCTTAGGAAAATAATTTATAAACACCTTTATCACATCAACAGACATAATGATAACAATGCTTTATACAGGGAGCTTATTTTATTGTATTGTGAGTAATGTGTTTAACACCACCATATGGCATTACTTTTTAAAAAGTGAAGTTTTAGCAATGGGAGCTTTTATCAGTGCACTGTTTCTTTAAAAAATTGTGAATAGTTTTAATTAAGGGGGTCTGTTCACTTTTTAAAAGAATGGGTAATTAAAGTATGTGAATTCTGACATAGTCTTAGTTTTGGTAGGAAAAAAGCACTCAATTCCATTCTTGTCAAACCTTCATGTGTTATTTAATGAACTTGGTTTTGGTATTCTTGGCTCCTTTATTCCATGGTAGCCAGTACAATATATATATTAAAAAAAACTACATATATATATATATATATATATATATATATATATATATATATATATATATATATTTGTAGTTTTTTTTTATATCATAACCACTGAGTGGGCTATTTTTATTATTTATTTAACATTTGTTTACAGGGGCTATCCGACTGGGTGAGTTGCCCATTCTCTGCATAGGTCCAGGGAGAAAAGCTTCGCATTCATACATACATACAGGTACACAGTGTAACAGCACAGTAAATTTATACAGATCATATAAAAAGCACATTATACTGTGGAAGACTGTACAATAGTGTTTGTCATGTAACATACAAGAAATTGGTGTTACAATTCTATATAAAATTATATTTTTTGTAACACACAGAAGAAATTTTGGTAAAAGATTTTATGCACCACAGAATAGAGGTTGGAGAAAGAGTTTGAGGTTGGTCTGAGGAGAGGAAATGACAAGTATATTCAGCCAGGTAAGGAGCAAGAGCATGACCAGTTGTTATCGTTTTTGAATTGTATTGGGTTAATGATGTTTAGAACATTCTGAGGGATAGAGTTCCATGCTTTGGAGATTTGATTTGAGTAAAGAGAGTCCCTGAAGCAGTTGGTGGATTTTGTAACTTTTAACAGTAGTTTGTCGGAGGGTCTTAAGGTCCTATTGTTGAGTTGGGTTTGTATTAGGTTGCATATGGCTGGACATTTGTCAGGTTGATATACTATAGAGTGGGTTAGGGTAAGCTGGTTAAGGGATAAGAGGTTAGGTAGTTCTAACCATTTGAGTTGTTTTAGTGTGAGGTAATGATGGGTTCTGTGGGATAAGTTGACAGCAAATCTGGCTGTCTTATGATAGCATGTAAGTATGCTTAAGTCAGTTTTCCTAAGGTTTGCGAGTATAGGGGAGGTGTAGAATAGGGCAGATAGCAGATGTGTCCTGGTGATTGCTTGTCTGATAGAGTTGGTTAGATAAGACTTAATCCTTTATAGAGAACTTAACTAAATGTTGGGCCGTTTTGACTGCAAGTGTATGTGCTTGTCAAACTTTAACTTATTATCAATGGTGACAACCAGTAGTTTAGTTTAAGAGATTGGTTCAATTACTGTGTGATTGGATGAAGTGATTTTAAAGTCCTAGTTTGGGTTGTTTGTTTTATGATTGTTGTTGGGGAATAGCATTAGTTTGGTTTTGTTGGGGTTTAGGATGAGATGATATTTGTTTAGGAAGAATTCGATGGCTGTGAAAGATTTTTGGGTAATGTCTTGCAGCTGTAGCAGGGAGTGTGCAGAGCAGATGACTGTGGAGTCATCTGCATATTATATGATGGTAACAAGATTAGCTGCAGTGTGGAGGTTACTGGTGATGAATGAGAAGAGCAGTGGACCAAATATTGACCCCTGGGGGACACCTATTGTTACAGGAAGTAGGGTATAGAGATGATTTTGCCATTTGATGGCTTGTTGGTTAATTTTGGAACCATGCTAGAGTATTTTTTGATATGTCAAGGGATGCCAACTCTTATAGGAGCTGTTCATGGGAAACTGTGTCAAATGCCTTTGACATATCTAGGAATATCGCGAAAACCATAGGGCCATTGTTTTTTAATTAGTTTAATGTGTTGGTGAAATTTAGAAGGACAGTCGTGGTACTGTGGCCAGGCCGAAATCCATGCTGTGAGTTGGCAAGGAGCTTATTGGTTAATAGATGGTCCATTGATGCTTTTTTCTAAGATTTTTGAAAGAGGGGATAGTATGGATATTGGTCTATAGTTGGAGAACCCCCTTTGTGGAGAGGAATAATGTACTTGATTTTCCAAATTTTAGGCATGTATTGCTATGAATTGGATCTATTAATCAGAATTGATACAGGGTAACAGATCACATTGGCTATTAGTATGAGGTATTAATTTGGTAATTTGTGAGTGTTGAGGGTTATAGGTTCTAACCTGTTAATTTCTTTATTTTGTCTCTTTGGAAGGGTTTGAGGGAGAGTGATGTTGGGATGTGTTTGGTTATAGGTTGGGCAGTTTGTAGGAAGTATAGAGTTTATGAAAAAGGAGTTAAACAGGGATGCTATACTCTCATCTGGGAAATTACTACTTGAACAAAACAAAAATGTATTCCCTGCACCAAAGTCTCTCCACAAACACTGAATGTATCCCAATAAAACTTGTATGAAGAGACACCAAGGCGATATCCAAAATGCAATAAAACTTTTATTAAAATAAATAAATAAAAGTGCACATGAGTGCTTTCAGGCAACAAGTCCTTCCTCAGATACATTGAAACAGTTAAAACATACATTTTAAATACCATGCCATCCAATCCAATGCTAGTATTTTACCCTCCTTTTCCTTAGGAAAGGTTTTAAGGGAACATCAGTGTTTAAACCTGAGCTCCTATCAGCCCCTAACTTTATTATCCATCTCGCTTCATTGCATTCTGTTTCATTGACAACATCCCCACCTCTAACAGTTTTATTAACCATTTGTACTACCATAAATTTAAAAGAATGACCTTCTTTTTCACTAATGTGTTGTGCTAAAGCATTATGCATGTTCTAATGTCTTATTTCATACAAATGTCCAAAAATCCTCTTCTTTAACATGCAGTTGGTTTTACCAACATAATAGAAGTTGCACATTTGACACATAGCTATATAAACAAGATTCATACTTCTACAATCTGCGTATCTCTTCAAATAATATCGTTGTCCTGTTGTGGGATGTATAAATAAATTATCCTTATAGATATAGTCACATGCCTTACAGTGATAGCAAGGAAACATGCCTTGACTTTCTATCCTGACCATCTTCTCAGGACCTAACTTGGGTTCATGACATAACATGTCCTTTAAATTTTTATTCCTCCTAAAAGTAAAAGTAAATATAAAGGAATGGCACAAAATAAGCAATTTATTGATGATCTAAAAAAAAGAATGGCCACGGTGGTGCAGCGGTTAGCATTGCCACCTCACAGCAAGAGATTCCCCGGTTCAATCCTTGTCTGGGGTGCCTTCTGTGCGGAGTCTGCATGTCCTCCCTGTGGTCACGAGGGTTTCCTCTGGATGCTGTGGTTTCCTCTTACATCCCAAAGACATGCTGTAGCTGGATTGGACACTCTAACTTGGCCCTAGGTGTGAGTGCATGTGTGTGCTTTCTGTGGAAGGTTGGGTGCCAGGCTGGCAACTTGACACCGTAAAACTCCACTGCCAATCATGAGTGGACAGGTGATCCACTGTGGTGACCCCTAACTGGGAAAAGCTGAAAGAGGAAGATTGGTGATCCAAAAAAGATTTATTGAGAATTGGGAAACAAGGCAAAACAAATAGAAACACCACCATAAAGAAACAATAGACACACTTTGGAGAAATATATATGAAGACCATGTAGAATATAATAAAGATGCTGACTGGATAGAAAAAGTAAAAGAAACAGTAAAATGTTCAAATGCACAGAATATGAAAAGGGACGAAGTAACAGACATAGAAATTTAAACAAAATTAAGAAAAGCTCCTAAATGGAAAACCCCATGCCCAGATGCAGTACCTAATGTCTGGATAAAATGTATTAACATATAACCAAGAAGAATTAGCCCTGACAAAGAACTAGTTATATGTGCATCATGAACAGGCACCAACCTGAATAACAACAGGAAAAACAATATTCTTCCCTAAGAGTGAACATGCAAGCTGTCCTAAAGGCTATATAACAATAACTTGCCTTCCCATGATGTACAACTATACATTGGAATTGATGCTGACAGAGTTTATAGTTATTTATAAGAAAACTCAATCATGGCAATGGAACAGAAGGGTAACAAAAGAAATTCATATGGAACAAAGGATCATTTGTTATTAAATAAAGTCATAATGGAGAATTATAAAAAGGGGAAGAATCTAAGTATGGCATGGATAGATTACAAAAAAGCATTTGAGAGCACCCCACGTTCATGGATAAAGGAGTGCTTACATAAGACACACCTTACTTTGATCAATTACATTAACATGACCACGAAACAGTGAAAAACTACTTTGCAGCTAAGCCATGATAGAGGACAAATTGTTATCCCAGGGATAAAAATTCAAAGGGGGGTATTTCTAGGGTGGTGACTCTGTTGCCATTGCTCTTTTGTCTTGTTCTTAACCCATTAAGCTGTCTACTTAATAGATTAGGTCATGGTTATAATTTGGCTCATAGAAAATAACAAAGTGTGTGTGAAGACTTATCTCCTTTTTATGGATGATTTAAAACTGTATATTTCATCACTGAAGCAAGTGAAAGCACACCTAGAAGTGGTCAAAACTTTCTCAGATGATATAAGAATGTCATTTGGTCTTTATAAATTTGCAAAAGTAACATTTAAAGCAGGAAAACTGCAGCACAATGAAAATAACAGTCTGGGAGAGGAATGCGGTATAAATTAACCTAAGCAGGAAATAGTGTGTAAATATTTGGGAATTGAGGAAGGATCAACAATAAAACATTAACAAATGTAAAGAAAACTTAGAATAAGGAATATTTAGAAGACTAAAATTAACACTGAAAACAGCCCTGACATACAGGAACAAAGTCCAGCCTATAAATCAATTTCCTCCTCCAGTTCTAATTTGCATTTTTGCAGTGATTGACTTTCCACTTACTCATCAACTAGATTAATTAAAAAAAAGCTCTTCCAGATTTAAATGCATGCTATTTAGCACAAAACAGAAGAATTTGGAAAATGTAAATCATGACCTGAATAATTCATACATAAAAAATGTCTCTTCCTTTAGAGACTGGATATGATGCGCATGTTACCTTTCATTTCCACCTAAAAATTGAAATAAAATAAACTGACTCTTATTCTTGGTTAGTGAAATGTTCCATCTTCTTTCCTATACATCCAGATCAACCATAGGGAAAGAGTCAATGGGTCATTTCTTGGAAGTAACTGAACAATCTTCAGACAGAAGAAGTTTTCTGTTTAAACATATGTCTACCTGGCTATAAAAACATGTGATACAAGAAATTACACCTCAGCCATCCTGGCTACATTAAGTGTACATTTCAACAGTCATTCCCTTAGCATTTAAAACATCTATATATTCCCATCCCAGAAATTTTCGGAATAAGATTTTGGATTTCTGACAATGAGACTTAATCTTTACTGAAGATGTAACTGTATAACACAAGTGAAAAACAGGTTAAGAACTTGAACATGTTAGAACCTCCTATGATTTTGGCTCTGCCTAAATACCTCACAATGTATTCTAATTTGCTATGTTTATTTGATGTGGGTTTACTCCATTTTACAGCAAATGTTCTGATGTGGACAGGTTTGTGCATCAAATATTCATTATGGCAGGCAGTGCTGTCACACCAAACATGATTTGCCACCTTCACTCACCAGCAATTCAAAACTCAATGCACTGACATATGGAATTTCTGCCTTTTTCAATATTTTTTTTAAAGTTAGCATTTCATTCATTTCACAAATACACATTTATTTTAATCAATATAAAGAGAAAAGAAAATTTGCTGTATACAAGACACAAAGCATGGATAAAGTCCATCTCATACAATTGCAGGAATAGCTGTACCGTACATAGACTGCCAAAATCCACTAAATCCTAAAATACAAATAGAGATGCAAGATACAAATGCTTCATATTTTCATTAAAATGTAGAATCCAACCCTTAACCAAATTATATGGCACATGAAATACTTATCTTGGAATTCAATAAACTCTGTGTAGGCTTAGCATGAAGCCTACATGAAGTTTATGTGTTTGCACAATGAGCAGCAGTGCTAATTGCATATGCATGCCGCACATTAGCTTACACGGATACAAATGTGGTCTCATGGCCAACAACATGAACACCTTCAGACATGAAGCCATGTTTACCCACAGGCAAACTAGCCCTGCATGATTGCATAGACAGCCACAGTGACTACCAGGGTTTAATTTAAGGCAATGAATACAGTTCTAACACAGGAAGGTGTAGTCAGTGCTGAGTATAGTACAAACATATTTTATGTATACTGATATAAAGGCTTGATGGTGGTCCTCAAGGGTACATAGACTGCATTATAAATACACTATTCTGGGGAAGTGTGTGCATGGAAAAGCCATGTATATGAATGTTAGGAATGAAGAAAGAGGAAGAGGACAAGTGAAACACGGTAATGTACATTACATAAGGGTATGTCACTGTACATGCAGCACAAAGACAAGACATTTGTAACATGAATATTATTTATTTATTTGACAGTTGTTGACTGGGATAGTCTGACTGGACAAATGCCCTTTTTCAGTGGAGGCATGGACAGAAAAGCTCCACATTACAGCAACAGAAGATAATTTACATGTAAAAGTAATGTACATTAGGAAAGTTCCATATTGTAACAATACAAAAAAATTAACATTGATATAATGTAAATAAGAAAGAAAAATTTGTAACATATGTATAGTTAGAATTGAAAAGAAAATTAAAAAATAAGAAATATACAGAGAGTGAGGATAACAGGTAACAGTAGAGAAAAAAAGAAACAGTAATATATGAAGAGAAATTTGACTAAAGGGAGGGAGTTTGGAGGGGAGGGAAAATGAGAATAGAGAAAGTAGTAATAGAGAAGTGACATGGTTCAGGTGGGATGGTCACAGAGACATAGCCAGGTGCTGTTTATATGTTGTTTGTACGTTTTTTTGAACTCACGGACATTGGTAATATTTCTGAGAGACATGGGAAGCTTGTTCCATTGAGTGGCGAGAGAATAACTATAAAGATTTTGTCCGATTAATTTTTTAGGTTTGTGATATCACGGTGGTGGTGCTGCGGTAACTTTGTCACCTCACAGTAAGACGCTGTCCGGTTCGATTCTCAGCTAGAGCGTCTTCTGCGTGGAGACATGTGTGAATGGACATACCTTCATTGAAGGCTGTGCGTCAGGGCTGGTAACTCAGTACATAAAAATCAACTACCAATCAGTAGCGGACCGGAGTTCCGCTGTGTTGACCCCTAACTGGGAAAAGCCCAAAGACACAACAACAATTTTTTAGGTTTGTGAATCTGTAATAAACTTTGATCAGAGCTTCTAAGGGATCGGGGGTTATAGAGGGAGATAAGTGTAGAGATACTAGGGCAGGAAGAGGGTTTGATCAGTACAGAGTGGATGATAATAAGATGAATAAGAATTGGTTAGGAAGCTCTAGCCATCCACGTGTCCTGAGAGCATAGCAGTAGTGAGATATTGAAGGCAGATTAGCAGCAAATCTGGCTACTTTGTTGTAAGTGATTTGCAGTTTGGAGAGAAGTAAAGATTGTATGTTAGTAAGAAATTGAGAACCATAGAAAAGGTTGAATAGCAAGTAAACATGAGCTAGTGAAGTCCTAGAATCAGGGGTGAGGAATCTTGTTTTTCTATATAGTATATTCTGATGAAGTTCCCTGTGTGGAATGAAAGAGCTTAATCCAGTGTGGATACAGTCATATTTAATTCATTAAATATTATTTTGGACATATTTGGTGTGATTACCTAGCCTTTACTGAGACCAGTGTGCCGGACTGGGTGCCTTGTGTGGATTATCAGTGGTTCGTTTTGTGCACTCAGGTTTTTTTCCACCTTTTTTTTTTTAATTTCTGTACAGTAGGCCAAGCTTTTGGTGGATTTTCTTAATACAGTGATGTACATGCAGGTGAAATTTGAGGTGATCATCTATGATCACACCAAGGAGCTTTGTGTGTGTTTCAGGGATGATGGTAGTGTTATTCAAGGAAGAGATGGTAAAAGATGATTTAAGGTGGTAGAGGGATATAGAGAGGAAGAGGAGGAGTTCTGTTTTTGAGGGTTGAGTATGAGATGGTTGTTAGTCCTGATTCAGTGAGGTTAAAGGATTTCTGTGTGAGGGTGAGCAAGTCAGTAGGGTTGTCAGCAATCTGCATGAGTGAGGACTGGGGACAGGATTGGTGTAGTTGGTTGGTAAAGATATTAAAGAGAAGGAGACCTAAAACTGAGCCCTGAGGGACACCCAATTTGATGGAGAGAAAGGAAGAGAAGGCAGGTAGCCATTTAACAGATTGCTGCCTGTCTGTGAGGTAGCTGTTAAACCAAAATAAAGTTTCTATAGACATGTTAAGTTGGAACAATTTGGAGAGGAGGATGTGGTGAGAAGCAGTGTCAAAGGTTTTAAAAAGGTCTAAAGAGACAGGGCATTAGTTTATTATTATCTTTGTCAAGGAAGATGGACTTTGTAAAGGAGATGAGAGCAGTACTGGTACTATGGTGGGGGAGAAAGCCATGCTGAGTAGAGGTGATCAGGTTTTGATGAGTAAGATAGGCTAAGAAACAAACCTCTCAACTGCCAGATTTTCTCAGAATGTCCAGACTTTTGCCTCATCTTTTTGGTCTGCTTCTCATAAAATTGTGTTTTTTTCTGGCAAATCACTGGCAAATCATTAAGGATTGAATTCAGGAAATAATACCAGACATTTGAATTCCAGACCTCATACCCTTCCGAAAAGTCATGCTAATGCAAAACCTGTTATTTCATCATCTTTCTAAGTTTGTAAGAGCACCTGTTATTCTATCATCTTTCTAAGTTTGTAAGAGCAATATTTAAAAAGTGTCCCTATTTTATGGTTGACACCCCATTTTATGGTTTTGTACAGATTTCCTGCTCAAGCAGGTTGAGAGGTAAGGCTAAAAATTGTCTGTGAACACAGTGTTCAGGCATTTTGGAGAGGGGACAGGGTATGGCTATAGGATGAAAATTAAAGTTCTATGGAATTCCCTTCTTTATGGATTGGTATTATGTAGACTTTTTTCCAAAGAGCAGAGACAGTGGATTCCCTAATGGAGTGATTTATGAGGATGGAGACTGAGTATGCTACAGATTCAGCTGCAGTCTTTAGGAAGAGAGCTGGCAATTTATCAGCTAACGGGGAACATGGTTTTAGTTTAAGAAGAAGTTTTTTAATGTAGCTGGTAGGAACTGATTTCAGTGAAAAGGGGGAGTTGTGTGGTTGAGGGGTGGTAGGGGGTGAGAGACTGGGTGAATTGGAAGTCTGCATAATAGAAATGATGGAATGAATAAAGTATGAATTAAAGATATTTTCATTTTCTAGGAGAGTATTATTTGGGGGAAGGGTGGGGTATAGCGGGATTGCCTGTGTGGAGAATCTGAGTAACAATATTCCAAAACTTTTTAGGGTTTCTGGGTGTGTCGAAGTAACAGTATTGTCATATTTAAGTAAGAAACAATCAAATCTCTACAGCATATATCCCTGCTGCTGTGCACAACAGTAAACTACTGTGGAATAGCAATGTGAAGATAATAATTAATCACATATGTACATAATACAGTATGTACTGCTGTTTATACCTCCTGTGTGGGTATAGTCATATTGTCACACAGTTATTCTATATTATATGACTGTCACACAAGGTCACATAGCAGTGGAGATGATTGCTTGTGATATAAGCACCCTGATGTGATCACTGGAGAGGACATTTATCAAGGATGATATAAACAATAGTGGGTATGAAGACGTTTGTGATTTATGAAAATGAAAGTGCTTAATAAATCATTATTTTCTTTATATTCTGTAGCAGTTGCGCACTTGTATCATTCTTTTCTTTAATAGTGGATATGTGCATATTGTGAAAATGTGCAAAAGGAGTTGCTGGAATATGACTGTAATCTCAACATAGCTCCCAACCAATCAGGGTATATAGCAAAAGGCTCATGGACAACAGTAGACAGAAACATGCACAATCTTGGACAATATCAGAATAACAACACCATTAATCTGTGACATCGACATAAGATATGTGATTATGACTTATTACACATGCTCTGCATGGACACACATGTACAACTGAAATAATTATCCAGTAATCTATAAGGACAGTCAAGCACAACTTCCTCAATAATTACCACTTTTTGGAGGTATTAAAAGGGACAGTGTTACACCTGCAGTTTACATTATGAGCAATCCTGGCTATTTGAGAAGTTAGCATGATATATATATATATATATATATATATATATATATATATATATATATATATATATATATACACACATATATATATATATATATATATATATATATATATATATACAATGTACGTTTGCAAGAATGTAACCTATGCCATCAATGTTATCAATGAGCTATGTATTTACAGGGTGTATCACAGGAACATGTATTACACATGCATCTTGTATAACACCTTGAAGGGAAGTCTACTCTGTCAACTCCTTGCAGAAAATGCTTAAGTATGGCTAATATGATATGTGGGAACTCACTGTTGCAAAAGTGATACACTTGAGTAAATCATCTATGGAAGATGTGTGGTGAGGTACATGCAAAAGGCTGCATTGCACTCAATTGCTGGTTTGATGAGGGCTGAGAACAATGGGACTATAATGTCCTTTGATGTGGATGTCCTGCCCATACTCAGGACATAGTGCTGCATACAAGGGATGTGTCACCTCTGTGGGCACATGGTCCTGGAAGTTCCACTTAATATCTACCCGAGTACACAGGTCATGTACCACTTGATCTGCTTATAGGGGTGTGCTGTCTATATTGTAATTAGCTCATGTATTTGCTTTCATAAAGGAACTAATCATGCTTTTCGTTCATCTATTGTGTCTCCATGACTCTGGCAATTATCCTTTGTTTGTGTTAATACTTTCTGCATTATAACAATGCAGTTCTTAGATTCAATGATTGTCCACAATTTGCAGTCATCCACAAAGCTGGTTATACAAAGGATGTGTAAGTTTGCCTTGATTTCTGAGACTTAAATACTGAACAGGAAATGGCATAGTATAGAATCCTAAGGTTTGCAACTGGTCACTGGACTCTAGCTAGAGGTGACTTTACACACTTCTACATTATGTGTCTTGTATGTGATCCATTTGTCTACTCACTTGGTGATGGTGTTTATGGCCACTTGAGACAGTTTCTCTGCAATACCTGAGTGTGGATTTGTGTCAAATGCCTTGGACAATTCAAGTTATATGAAATGATAGTCTTTTCCTCATTCATGCCATTGGTGACATTCTTGAAGATGTCAAGCAGATTTAACAGACATGAAGTAGCCTTAAGAAATCAAACATTGGTTTGGTACACAGTCAGGAGATTACCTGTACCCTTTTTGATAATGTCCATGATGACTCATTGATCTGCCTCACAGATGAGGAGAGTTAGGAGTATGGGTCTCTTTGTGTCTGCATCAGGTGATGGTCCCCTCCCATGAACAGATGGATGACTGTTACTGTACACCCTTCTGCAAGAATATAGGCTGTCTGAAGACTGTGTTTAAGTAGGCATCCAACTGTGTCTGCTAGGTCAGGTTTTATGTCACGCTAAAGGAAACCTGAGATGCTGTCAGGGCCCATGGACTCTGTGTGTTTAGCCTTAGAGTGAGCACAGATGAGCTGCTCTCCTGAGAAGATAAACTGAGTAATGTTTGTATGTATACTTTGGCTAATGGCCAGTGGCAACAGGGGGGTGAAGTGTGAGATAAACTGTCAGCTAGCAGATTATCTATTTTCTCTGGTTGATTATGGGTGGTGGCAGCTCTGTATTTATTTATTTATTTATTTAAATTTGTTGACCGGGAGTGTCCGACTGGACGTGGGTCCATTTTCAGCAGAGTCCCGGGGAGAAAAGCTCCACAGTAAAATAAACAGACAGTAGTTACATTGGATTACATAGTGATTAACAATTTAACACAGAAATTACTTACAACATATTTACAGATGAAGAACATAGTACATCAGTAGACAACTAGAATCTTTATCTGTGAAGTACATAACAGGCATTAACAAATGTAACAATGAGAAGTTCCTGCTGTATAATAAGTACTAGGCTTATGAGCATCTGAGCTTGCTATCATCAAGGTGGTTAGTGGAGGTGAAAGAAAGGTAGTAGTTGGATGGGGTGGATGATATTAGAGTGGGAGTTGCAAGGGCATAGCCAGCATGTTTTAGGTGCGCTTTTAATAAAGTTTTGAAGTTGGTGCATGATGGTACAGAGGTAATTGTGGGTGGGAGTGAGTTCCATAATTTGGCTATGGCGCAAGAGAATAGTGCTTCACCAGCAGAGTTATTGGCTTTAGTGATCTGCAAGTGATTTTTGTTGCTGGATCTTAGTGGTCTGGTGGTGCGATAGGGGTGGAGTAGATTCTGGAGGGATGGGACATTTAGTGGATGGTTTACTAGTTTGTGGTTGAGTGAGAGTTGATACCACTGAAGGAGGTGAGGGAGTTCAAGCCAGCCCAGTTCAGCAAGTGAGAGACAGTGGTGACTACGGTAGGATGCCCCTGTGGCGAATTTTGCGATTTTGTTGTAGCAGGTCTCTAGCTTGTTTAGATCACATTGCCTTGGTATATACTGGAGAGGCATAAAGTAGGGTGGAGATAAGGTGGGAATTTGCTATTGAAATCTTTGCTGCTTTGGTGAGAAATTGTTTATTTCTGTATAATGCTCCTAGTTTTTTGTGGACTTTTTTTATGGTCATGGATATGTGAATGTCAAATTTTAGTTTATTGTCTATTTCCACTCCTCGCAATTTGGTGTGTTCAGTTGGGTATATAGCGGTGTTGTCTTTTGCTGTGATGTTAAAGTGAGAGTTGTTTTGAGTATGTTTGGTGGGTTGGAAGATGAGTACTTTAGTTTTGTTTGGGATGAGTATTAATTGGGCATCGGATAACCATGTTTCAACAGAGGAAAAGGCTTCCTGTGTGACTTTTTGCAGTTTGGGTAGGGACTGGGCTGAGCAGGTGATGGTAGAGTCATCTGCGTATTGGATGAGTGTGCCATGTTTGGTGGCAGAGGCTAGATTATTGGTGTAAACAGAGAAAAGTAGGGGTCCAAGGATGGATCCTTGGGGAACCCCTATGGAGACAGATAGTTGGGGAGGTATGTCATTCTGCCATACAACGGATTGTTGGCGGTCAGACAGGTAACTCTGAAACCAGTTGGTGACTGATTGTGAGAAGGATAGGTTATTGAGGACAGAGATAAGTTGTTTGTGTGGGACCATGTCAAATGCTTTAGATAGGTCTAGGAAAGTAGCAGAGGAGAGATAGCCATTGTTTTTATGCTGAAGGATAGTGTTTGTAAAGGAGAGTAAGGCAGTGGTGGTGTTATGGTTTGGTCGGAAACCATGCTGAGTACTGGAAAGGAGGTTGTTAGTAAGGAGGTAGTATGAGACCTGAGAGTGTATGCATCGCTCTAGTATTTTGGAGAGTGGAGAGAGAATAGCTATGGGGCGGTAATTGGTTAGTTCTGCAGAGGGTCTGCCTTTGTGGAGGGGAATTATATGTGAGACTTACCACAATGTGGGAACGTAACTTTCTGACAGAGATCGGTTAATCAAGATGGATACTGGGTAGGCCAGAGCATCAGCTGCGATTTGTAGGTATTCACTTGGGAGGTTGTCTGCTGCTAATTTGGTGGGTTTAAGTTTAGTTAAGAGTTTTTATGTTGGAGGTAGGTACAGGAGAAAAAGAGAAGGCAGTGGGAGATTACTAGTTGAAGGTGTGGGTTGGAGGGAGGGGGTTGTGTTGTTTAGCTAGTGATAGTATGGTTTGGGTGAAGTGTGTGTTGAATGAGGTAGCAATATTTTCTGAGGAGTAAGGGATGTTAGGAGGGGTACTGACTTTACCTGGGTGGAGGATGGAGTTTATGGAGGACCAGAATTGTTTGGGGCTGTGTTGTGAGGAGTCTAGGGCAGACTGGTAGTATTGGAATTTGTCCCGTTTTATTAGCTTTTTGACTCTATTGCGTAGTTCTAGGAATTTCTGTCTAGCTGCAGGGGGTTTGGTTTTGCGCCAGTGCTCCCAGGCTTTATCCCTGTTTTTCATTTCTGACTTAGTGGTTTTCTGTAGCCATGGGGAGGGTTGTGCTTTGGTTCTGGAAAATCTTATGGGGGCATGGTAATTAAGGATGTTCAGAAAGGTAGTATTAAAAGATTCAACTGCGTCATCTAGACTGAGGTACTTTAGAGCATGCCAGTTACATTCTTTGAGGGATGAGATGAATGTGAGTGGGTTTAAGTTTATTTTTTACGTATTTGACGATAGACGACAGGTTTAGCTTGGTACAGGTATTTTTTGAGTAGGAATGTTGGGGAGTGATCACTGAGGCTATCTGATAAGGCTATCTGATAAGCAGCCTGTTATATATGACTGGGGGTTCTTACTGACTAGTATCCAATCCAGGGTAGAGTGCTTGCTGGAGTTTTTATTTATCCTTGTTGGTGACTGGACTAGTTGGGTGAAGCCATGAAGGTGTACATGATGGGTTGGATTGTTGCCAGAACAGGATTGCCAGTCAATATTGAAATCACCTAAGATGATAGTTTCTTGGGGGAGATGGTGGGTAGACCAGCTGAGGTGGTTTTCAAGTGGAGGGATGTTTTGGCCAGGTGGGAAGTAGCATCCAATTATGTTGATGGTTTTGTTTCGGTTAATTTTGAGGTTGGTATATATTATTTCTTCATTGCCTATTTGTGGAGCTGATGATTTTAAGATCTGGATGTTTAGATGTTGTTTAAATATTATAGCTACATCACCTCCTTTTTTGTTTAGCCGGTCTACTCTTAGTATGCCGTAACCTGTAGGGAGTATTTGCTCACTGGTAATGTGAGGTTTTAGCCAGGTTTCTGTCAGGACGACTATATCTGGGAGTATAAGTCTATGGTGGCATGGAGTTCATGGACTTTGTTGGATATACTTCTAATATTTAGGCTTAGTAGAAGGAAGTCACTTGGCTTTCTATTGGCTGTAATATGGGAGAAGTTGTGATTTCTAGTCTGATTATGAGGATTGGGGTTGGGGATGGTAGGGCCAGGGTTGGGGTGGATGTCTCCACTTGGGCTAGTTTTGATATGCATGAGATTATTAGTTTTCTCAGTTTTTGAATGTGTTTGTTTATAAGGGAAATTTTATGATTGTTCTCTGTGGGTAATAGGTATGGTGGGAGGGTTACTATATTAAGTTGTAGGGATGCTTTACGTTTGGGTAATATAGTTGGTAGAATATGTGGGGGTGCATAGGGATGGTTCTTGAGCTGGTGGGAGGTGAGCTGAGTATGGGTGAGACATGGGTGGTGGTGTGAGTAATAGTACAGTGGTAGTGGTTGAGTGCGGGAATGATGGAGCTTTGGTAGGATGTAAGATATGCAAGGAGAGTGCATGCAGTGAGCAAAGCAAAGGTATGCTTGTACATGTCAGTTGAGGAGGTGTGATAGTAGAGGGAATATGGAGGAGGTAGTGTTGGGTTAGCGCTGTGGTTGGCTATTGGAAAGATGGGAGGGGTTTGAGTGCAATAAAGGTGGGACCACTGGGGGCAGGAGGGAAGTGGGGGCAGGGCGGGGAGTGAAGCGGGTAGAGACCCTGTTAGGTTCTTGTATGAGGGGCTGGAAACAATCACAAAGCAAGACAAGTATGTGTTAAGAACAATCACAATTGACCAAGGACTGCTCTGAAACTGTAAGTCTTGTCTTAATTTCTCAGGTGGAAAACCAGTATAACCTTGTATCAGTAGGCTACTGTGGTATAGTTTAAATAAACAAACACACAGTATTGATCAGTTATGGGTACTATTTGCTAACAGAAGGGAATAAGAGAAAGTGGAAGATGTGTGTGGTGGTGGGGGGGGGGCTGCTTACAGCCAAAGCACAGTGCTCTCCAGGGGAAAATGAAGAGTACAATGTATTGAGTTATGTATTCCCTTAACATTTCACACTTATTTAAATACATTATTTGTGACACTTCCAACTACAACCTTGGTTAAGCATCACATGCTACACAGTGGTACCATTCACACAGTCATGCAACTCTACCAGTGTCACATAATTACAATAATTGCACAACATAAGCATATATGTGTTTCATGGGAAAGTTGTGTTTGAGCAGCCTGATGCCATATAAGGCCACATTACAAATGAGCTAATTTTGCCTCATGCAGAACATTTACTGACACAAATGTTGATAGTCACACAAAAATGCTGCTAACCACCATCAATAATCTTTGGGAATAACAACACAATTGCTCATACAATGAATTCCACAAGGTTGCAATTGAATCAAACGTGATATTTTTGTGTATATTAGGGCATTACAACTTGTTGTTGAAACAAGACTTATGTGTCCATGTAATCAGTATGATGGTATATTGATATATGTCACAGAAAATTTAATGATGGTAGGTATACACATGTACACCTGTGACATACTGCAAGTGTCAATGTGATGGATGAACAAGGACTGTGTAGAATGTTGCTCTGTTCCACTACAAAAACAAATGCCTTAATAATCCAACAATACACATAGTATCATCCCATGTTAACAGTTCTCAAAAGGCATATTACTAAGCAGTTATAGAAGGAACATGTAATGAAATGACAGCAGAAGCCATCAATACATTACCTCACATCACATATTGTAACACACTCTTGTAGGCCTACTGTACATACACACCTCAACATAGCATGTCAGTGACAGCAACACTGACATGTGAAATGTTCATAAGGTCACAGATCATTACTAAGCTCATAAAAATCATAGACATTAACATTTAAAGCACACTCCTTATATCTATATGATGGATGATAGCAAGCATGTGTGTGTGTGTGTGTGTGTGTGTGTGTGCATTTGTTTGATTGCATTACATATTGCTTTTCTCCATATGTGACATGTGTACTACCCCATGTCAGAATTAGCAATTGCACATCCAGTGGTCTGGAGATGGCTTGCAGGGGCTCACAGAATGATTCTGTTTCATGATGTATGTATTCATCTTTGACATTAGGACATCCTCCACTCCTCTGCAGGAAATATTGCATGAGGCCAGAGGGAAAAGGGGAATGTTGGGTGCATGAGGCTACATTAAAGAGCTGCTAAGTGATATTGAAATGAAAAGCAATTCAAAAGATATACGACAGAAATGTACCACCAACTGCATACACAGCAGTAGACTTGGTCTGATTCATACATGACATTCATGTAGGTATAGAAGCTGAATTCCATAAAATGTAACAGTAGCACTGTCACATATGTCTGACTTTAACACTGTCATATTGCACTTCATGGATTATGACAGCATCGGTGTATGCTGAGAAAACATGTTGGGACAAGTGACTGACATGGATGTGGAGTCACATCTCCTTATAAAATTGTCTCAAAATCTTACTTGAATGGACAAACACACTCAATTTGCCTGCTTTCAGATTAGAACCCATAAATATCTAGTTACAGAAGATGGAGAACACAGTACTTAACATAACTGCCACAGCACAAGTTTGACTTGAATACTGTCAGAGTGCACTTTATACAGGATGACATTATCAATGCTTGGATGAGTGTCTGACATAGCTGTGGACTTACATCCTTTTCTAAAATTGTCACTATACTGATTTTTGAATGAATGCAAACACACAAGTTGATCGCAGTGAGAAGAGAATCCCTAACTAACTATCTACAGAACACAGTACTTGACACAAGAGCCACAGTACAAGTCTGGCTTTATAGTGTCAGACAACACTTTCTAACTGATGATATTAGCAGTGTATGTTTGTGAGAAGAAGATGGTAGTAGGAGTGTTTCACATGCTGTTCTAAAATCGTCTCTTGAACATGGATTAACTGAACACACACACACACACATTCATAAGTTGACCGTAATTGGATTAAAAGCCCTACCTATCTGTGGAACACTATACTTAACATACGCATCACAGTAGAAGTCTGGCTTTTATAGTTTATGACATCAGCAGTGTATGTTTGTGATAAGAAGATGGTAGTAGCAGTATCTCATATGCTGTTCTAAAATGGCATCTTGAATGTGAATTAAATGTACAGAAAAACATACTCACAAGTTGACCACAGTGAGACTAGAACCCCTTCCTGGTTATCTGCAGAACACAGTATTTAACACAAGTGCCATAGCACAAGTCTGGCTTTTGCAGTGTCAGACAACACTTTATAGCTGATGACATCAACAGTGTGTATTTGTAAGAAGATGATGGTAGTAGGAGTGTTTCACATGCTGTTATAAAATGGTCTCTTGAATGTGAATTAACTGAACATTAATAAACACATACATACACATGGACCATAGTGAGACTAGAAACCCTACCTATCTACAGAACACCGCACTTAATGCAAGCACCACAACACAAGCCTAACTTCAACCTGCTACTGGACAGTTTATAGTGGACAAAATTATCTCGGGATATTTGAGAGAAGATGGTAGGAGGCCTGTATGAAATGGATGTGTAGGCATGTATGAATGTCAAAGTGTTTGATCTAGATGGGACTGGATTGTTGACAGTAAGATACAGAATTACGGTCTTCTGACTACACACACACACACACACACACACACACACACACACACACACACACACACACACACACACACACACACACACACACACACACACACACACACACACACACACACACACACACACACCAGTTGACTATAGTGAGATTAGAATCCCTACTTAACTAGTTATACCAGCTATATAACTGTCTTACTTAATACATGTGCCACAGCACAAGCCTGACTTTTGCACTGCTGCTAGACAATTTATAGTGGATGACATCATCACTGGATGTTTGAGAAGATGTTGGGAAGCCTATATGAAATAGATGTGTAGGCATGTGCATCTGTCAAAATATTTGCTCTCCATGGGACTGGATTGCTGACAATATGATACAAACTCATGCTCTTCTGAATGCACACACCAGTTGTCTGCAGTGAAATTAGAACACCGACCTAGCTAGTGCACCAGCTAGAAAACACAATACTTAACACAAGCACCATGGCACAAGTCTGACCTCTACACTGCAGCTGGACAATTTATAGTGGACGACATCACTGGATGTTTGTGAGAAGATGTGAGGCCTGGATAAAATAGCTGTGTAGGCATGTACAGCTATCAATATATTAGTTCTGAATGGAACTGGCTTGATGATAGTATACAGAACAATGTCTGTCTGACTATGCACACAAACTTACACATACATGGAGAAACACACATACTATGGCTGCTGTGGTAATTTAACCAACATGTATGTATTTTGTTACCATCCATAGAACACAGTAGCAAATGATTGTACAACCCCTGAAGTATGTTTTTGCTTTGTCATAGTGGTCTATGTAGATGATGTCATCATAATTATATGATGTGAGTCACATATCCTGTTATGAGTGTAGCGTGCAAAGTATGGATTTTGCATTTCCTATAGTTTTTCCCATATACAGGCATATTTTAAAAGACAACTTCTCAATCTGCATGCAAAAAGCTGTCAGGAATGCATGTAGTAGAACTGAGAAATATGCAGCTGTTTCTTAGTATGTTGTGTACATTACACAGTTATTGTCAAATATAGACACACATGTTTTGTGATCAGCATGGATGCAACTGTGCATGTATGTGTGTTCATTATTTGTGAAGAATTGCTGTCCATATTAATACATGTATAGGACAATCTTAATATGCAGTGTCAGTATAAACATTAGATGATGTAACAATGCAGGTGTGCTATTTATTTCTGTAATGTAGTTTACATTTGGTAACTACTATTGACATACCCATTTTCAAGTGCATGAGTGCAGGTTACACAAGAGTTTGAGTAAATGCATTCAGTCAGAAACAAGTATCCTCCCTTTGGTTGTGTTTTTTACATGGATTACAATGGGATGAAGAGTAACAGGGCAGTAAACATACTAATTCATGCCAATTAGCCCTTCCCATAGTGTATCACCAAGCACCTGGTTTGCACGCTCGAGGTCAAAGTGTTTGCGCATGAGCGATTCACATTTAATGGCTAATACTTGAACTTGAGAAGTACTTATGCATATCGACTAGGGTTGAAATAGCTGACAGATACTATGATGTTCATAATGTGGTTTATATTGCCAGTGTTGTATCATTCATTTTATGACATTAAGGACTAATAGTACTGCTTTTCCTGTTTGCGTGTAGTTAAGTACTGAGCAAATACTGTTCTCTGTTTTATTAAGAAAATAATAATAGTTCTATTGGTTTGCCCTCCTCCATGCAAACACTCTAAGTGGAGAGGTGCGGAAGTCAGCATTTTGAAGAGTACTGAATGTAATAAAAGCACCTGCTGCCTAACTGTCTCTGTGGCAGAAGGTATAACATCAGTGAGCTTTTATTTTGAGGACAGATGATACAGGGTTCGGATCCAGCTCAATCTATTTTTTAACATACGTATTCAGGATGTAATTAAATAATTAGATGTGATATTTTTTTGCAAATGTGAAAGGGAATGTCTACAGTGAAGTACTATATAAAACCTAATACTACTCAAATAATTTATGTCAACAGGAGACATATGGATTTGAATACTTATACATTCATTAGTCTAAATGAATATTACAGGAAATATTTAAAATGAGTGCCTTTACTCTGCTTTAAATATGTGTTTCCTTAGTGCAGTGGGTTTAAGCAGCATTGCAAGGAGCTAACCATATCATGCCATATGATATGAAGAGCCATTCACCATCTCTCAGCACTGGTGCATAATGTAAAACTACCTACAAACTCAGAGGACAAAATGTGAGGGGCTTCATTGGGAGCATTTCTACCATGTGTGTGGTGGGTGATTCTGTTTTTGACCAGATTAAAGGTGTTACAATGTGGTAGATAGAAAAGTGGTGAAATCAGAGGCAAAGAGATGGGGAGAACAAAGGGAAAGAAATATAGGAATGTGCAAGAGGGAAATAGGAACCATAGCTATCAACATATTCAGCACTTTAAAATGAAATTGGATAGAATATTGGATGAATTTGGACTGTCACCTCAACAAAGATGGATGTCAACAATGTAGTAATGTTGTATAGCTAATTGGACTAAATCAAGCATGTTGAGAAGACACGTGTGAAGTGGAGAGCAATGTATGAGACTATATTTTCTGTGGGACAGGTGCCCATAGTTTTTTTGTTTTGTTTTATTTCAGTAAGAGAAGAATGTTGGGTAAGGGACATAGGTATGTCAGGTTCAGGAAAGTAAAGTAGGTGAGGAAGCAGTTGCAGACAAACAAGACAAACAAAACAGAGACAGGGATGGTGAGAGGCACAAAAAGTTGAGTTGCACCATCATTAGAGATAAGGAGGGAACATCGAAAGCCCATGCCTGTCAAGCATGGGACAGTAAGAATCTAGTCTTCACCCTCAGAACTGTCATCACTGTCCTCTTCCTGAGCTTGCTGTTGGAGTCCTTGTTTTTTTTTTCCCCAACATTCCAGTCAACATCTTCTCCATCCAGCTGTGGCTTGTGCCAGTGGTACTTTCCACAACCTCACGTACAATGCCTGGCATATCCTGGTGGTAGACAAAATCCCCACCTCACCAATACTCTCAGAGGTCAGCACTGTACCAGCTTCTGGGTTAATGCTACTTGATTTTGAGGGCCCAGGTAGTGCAGGGGCTGCATGGGTAGTACTGCCAGATTGGGTCCCAGATATGCTAGGTGTCAGTGTGGCAACCGTTGGAGGAGTGGCAGGCTGAGCCACACTGTTGGCCTACCACCCTGTGCTAGAAATTATTTTTTCAGTTGTCAGAAATTGACATCAAAACGTTGTTACCACACATATAAAAATAAAAAAAGAGATAATGGGTGGGGTAAGACAGAAAAAAGGAAAAGATAATTAGAACCATCATATGTCACATAGAATAAATTAGTACAATATAAATATAATTTTACTTTTACATTAATTATACGTTTTTCATCTGCAAACTATGACTGATAATTGTTCCAAGTAATCCTTACAATATGTATATATTGCACATATGCTTTTTCAAATAATACAGATTAAGTTAACAGCATGAAATCTATGCCAATTTTGTTGAAATTATGTCATATTTTTAAATTATTTTACAATATATTTGTTACCTGTGGGATTTGAACCCACAACACTGAATACACTATTACAATTGATTACTAAAATTGCCTTGAGCTACTGAATAAAGCATGCATGCTTGATTTTATAGTTAAGATATGTATGCTTCATTTTCTACTAATGTATAGAAGAACAATACTTTTGATAAAATAAACATTTTGTACTGCATACATACCCCTTGGTTCTCTTCATCTTTCCAAATGTTCAGCATGGACTCCCCTGTTCACAACAACCTCCTGGGTGGCTGTAAAATAAAAAAGAGAGAAAAAATGAAGAGCATTATGCATTCCAGTCTTGGCTATATTCAGCTTTCTATATAATTTAAAGTATCTTAATCTGTATACTTACACAACTGTGAGATGTCAGCAGTCCTAAACTCATTCAGTCACTGGTTGATTTCTGCCTGCTTGCACCTTTTCAGGTCATTGCAGTGGTGCCTGTGTTGGTCTCCAGTGCATGGACTGGCAGTCACACTGGAGACAGCCTTGGCAAAGATATTCTAAGTCTCTGATTTATATCGAGACCCGGTATAGGCTCCCCACAATAGCTTATGGCTGAGGCATTTTACAAGAATTCCAGTGAATATTCTAGACTCCTCTACACCCCATCTTTGAGCTCTAAATTGGGTATCATGCTTTCTTGCTCCTGCC
The DNA here is from genome assembly GCF_019279795.1 of Protopterus annectens. NCBI lineage: Eukaryota > Metazoa > Chordata > Ceratodontiformes > Protopteridae > Protopterus > Protopterus annectens. Next base: position 871,156,220 of record NC_056727.1, on the reverse strand, counting down.
ATGTCCACACAGGTCAAACAACAACAGTTAACGTGTTTTCCCAACAATTTGTGTTATCACATTTAAGGCTAGTGCACGAACCCAAACAACCATGCCAACCATGTATGTGACATGTTAAGTGGACAGCAACCATGCTAAACAGAGAGGAAGGCAGTTTATGAAATAGGAAGGGTAATGTGACAGTTGCCATTAGTATATGGGTTGGTTGTTGCTGTACCTGTTAGTTGATTTAACTTTGCAGACATGTTTTGAGTATATACATTTTATAACCTTTCATATGTTTGTGTGGCTTTGCATACTGATAAAAGTAATTAGTACATTCTAGGATTCAAACCTATGTAAAATAGACAAAACATATTCTTCCACATAGATGTTTTTCATCATTGTCACAGAAGAATTGCTTGTCAGACATGATCATTCATTTTATGGAAACATGAAAAAGTGAGTGGTTAATCAAATATGTGTGTGACCTGACAAAGTCCTGGTTTATGCATTCATATATATCTGATTATCACTGAAGCATGAAGTCCATCCCAGGGCAGAAAAGACACTTTTAAATAAAGAAACATAATTATCAGTATACTCTCAGTCACACACACAATTCATATGATCTCCAGCACTATTCATAGTTATTGCTATTTATAATTATCTTTAGATTGTTCTTTAGTTTTTAAAACTGAGTGGACAAGCATTAATAAAAGGTGGAGTATGTTAGATTAGAACCCTGGCTCACCTGCATTCTGGCCATTAACTTATACCAGTTGCCACAGGGAAGGGTAGGCAACAAGTATATTTTTTACAGCCATTACTGTGCAGATTGTTCATTGCAACTGAGAACTTGTTTGCCAGACATGTTCATTAGTTATACATACACATTAAGCAGTTGAATGGTTAACCATGTAGATGTGTGACATGAAAGTACTGAAAATAAATGTATACTTGTAGGACCATAATTGTACTGATACCCATAGGTTGAGATCTAATATATATGATATCCTGTATATGCTCAATGTACCTGCTATATATGATTATTTGTATAACTATATTTTTATTGTGAATTTTTATAATAAAGTGAAACAGCATTAATAAAATGTTTTAATTTGCTTAGAACCCTGGTTCACCTGTATTGTAGCCTTTAAGTTACACCTGCTAACACAGGAAGAACTAGGCAGCAGCTGCGTATTTTTAACATTCATTACTTTCTAAGTGTGTCAACTGCCACTCAACATTGCTTAGCAGACTTGCACGGTGGAAGACCACGCATTATCAATGTATCCCTTTTGAAATTGAGACTTCTTGCTGCTGTCTGCAGGTGTTCTGGAACTGCAGGTGTTGTGGAAGCCTGCTGATACTGCTGAATGCCACTTAGCATTTCTGTGAGATGGTTGCAAAAGATGCAACAATGTACTTTTTTGAAATTCGCAATGTCTGCCTATTGTCTGCAAGTGTTCTGGACCTGCAGGCATTGTGGAAGCTTGCTAAGTGTTGCGCAATGCTGCTTAGCCTGTTTGCGCGATGGAAGACAAAAGATGTAGTAATGCATCTTTTATAAAATTAACAATGTCTGCTTGCTGTCTGGGCTATTACACTATCTTTGTGTAGAGGTGAACAATGCACAAATGAGATTAGCAAAGTTCAACATGTATTGTTATTTTTAAAAAGTGTGTATTAGTTTTCATCACTGAAAAGATAAATATAGGCCTTGAACCTTGATCTGCATATACTATGTGCTGTATGATTCATTGTGTATACCAGGTGTGCTACACATACACTTGATTCACAGCTTTAATTTATGCTGTCTTTATCATAGAAGCAACTTCCATTAATTATAATTTATTTTACTGTTTCACCATATTTGCGCTAAGCCACTCATTGTGCAAATATTAATAGTTAAAAAAAGGAAAAATAAAAATTACATAATACTTTTTAACACACATTATAGATTTTTACACAAGTCTTGAATTGAACTGTCAGACTAATGAAACTGCAGAACACAATAGTGGTGTTTTGTCTCTCTTTGCCACATAAACAAGTTTGCAAAAGTAATGCAAATCATTGTGCATGCAAGCAAGTCCCATTTACTCCACAGTATTATCAAGACATATACACTTGCACACTTTCAATTGTTTGTACATGCATAGCTTACATATTTAGTGCAATGAGTGATTTCACAACCATTTATGAATATGTTTGCACCAACGCAGCTCTTTCTTCTCTTTGTATTGCTCATTCTTCCCTTACCTGTGCTGCACTCTTGGACATGCAGTTTATAGGGCATTTTGTATCATTGTCATTAAGATGTCTGATAAAATTACATGACAATAATATCTAGTATTTAGAAAATGCAGTAGAGTTTGGCTAGTAGTGAACTAAAATGAGAAATGTATTGCTGGTCAATTCCATTTAAAAGCCACTTTGTAAGTGTATCCCAGGTAACATACCCAGTGTAGGTAAGGTAGTCTGAATTGCTGTTGTGTCTTCCTTCTCCCTCACATTAATCATTCACAGTTGCAATTCATTAGTAGCTAACACTGAAGTAGTGCCTACCCAATGTTTACACCTACTACATTAAGTCAAATGTTTAGGATTCAGCAATTCTAATGAATTTATACCTCATTTGCATCTTTACCATACTCAGAGGCCTGAATCTACACTATAAAAAAGCTAACCATGTAGCTAGGGAGCTTGAAGGTGAGGAAAATTGTGTATGTGGAGAACACAGAAGATTGTTGTTCATTTTGCTTTATCTGCATAGAAGGTTTCTGATCTTGCGAAGGTATGGTTGTATTTTTCAAGTAAATGCTAGATTTGTTAACAGGTTACAAAGAAAAAAATGTTTATAAATATACGTATTAGAAAATGAAACTTTATCTGAATGCACTTCTTATAGTTCACTGTTGGCATAGGCATTTTTGGTAGGCATTTTACTTTCTCAGATAGACAGCCCTTATTAACTTTCATTGCAAGTGTTATTGTTACAGTTGGTTATCTTACACTCTTCTTATCTTATTTCACATGAAATGTAATGTACTATATTATGAATGACACGGGATTGTTAGAGTTCTAAGATGGCCCATAGACACCTCCATGGGAATGCTGGGCACAGTGACAGGTGACTGGCAATTGTATAAAATTTACTATTCTGTTGTAAATCTGTACACATATTTTGTGAGCATTGTGTTGAAAATATTTATAACAATTTAATTATGTGGTATTCCCTGGTTTGTACAATCTGTTATTTGCCTGTTGTTTTGGAAGAGGGGGAGCCAAGTACCATAGAGGAACCAAGTACCATTTGTATGTTGCCACAATAAAAGTTGTGTTTCAAGACGTTTGCTCTTGAAATTGTCTAGTCATCCAGTTCTTTATGTGCTTAAACAATACATTACTCCACTGTTATTGCTTGTTTTGTACCAAACATTGGTTTGTATGTGAATGTGGTATGGTGCAACCACATAACCTTAATTTTTAATAACTGAACTGAGTGTCTCCAGTGGTTAAAGTTGAAAATAGAATATGTGTATATAAACAGGAATTTGATTAGGTGATATTTATGCACTGTATCCTTCTCTGTTTTATGTCATATAGGGTTATAGCATCCAAGTGTACAAATCTACATAAATCCCCTTTCAGTGACTCTAAAAATGGTGTCATAGTGCAGACAATCAGGCACCACAATGCCTTTCTGCTTGAGAGAAGATGTAGGGATATGGCTGACAGAATGCAGATTTGGAACCAGACAGTTAATAATATAAATACCATAGGGGGTCACAGAAAGACTTATGATCAGGTGCGTCATATGGCCACTGATATAATTTCATCAGCCCAGAGGAGAGCAGCTGCAGTTACCTGTGAACTGCTGGCTGTGGGGTGGGGTGCTGCTACAGATCCACCATTGACAACAAATGAAGAGTTCCTGTCCACTGTCAGAGATCCAGAGAGCTCAGTAGAAACTGTACAACATGTGATTGATGTTAGTGCTGATGTTTCTGGGAGACAAGTATGTGCCAGGAGGAGTTTCCAGATAAACTTACATATGCCAGTTTGTAAGATTTGCTTGCCAAGTAAAATATTTTTTTTTATTTTTTTTAATACTGGATGAACGTATTGATAAACTGAGTTAACAACACATTTTTGTTCATTACACATATGGGCTTTGGGTGGAAATGTCAGTCAAGTTTCAGTTAGAAGTATTGTTAATGGACATATAGGCAAAATTGTATTCAAAGGCCCCTTGTGTTATTGCAGTTTGTGATGATTGTATCCTTACCTTGCTTTAATTCTTCCAGGACCATCCACCCTAACAAGTGTGGAGTCATTTCCACATGGTAAGGCAAATATTTTCATTTGTTTATTGATGTCAGAAATATGCATTTATCCGTATATGTGAGGTGGCTGTCATAAGTGTGTGTATTGCTGTACCATCTGTGATAGTGGCACCAGAGTTAGTTTGTTATCATATATTAAATTTTATTGTAGGTATTAATTTCATTCCTGTATTGCTTATAATCACAGGTGATCCTGACAGTGGAAATGTAAGACTCTTACCTCATGATGTCAGAGTTCCAGCAGACTCTGATGATGATGATGGTGGCCAAACAGAGACACGATTAGGAGGTGCAAGAGTTGAATATGACTCTGAGGTTAGCATACAGCCATCCCCTGTATTTCCAACAGACACAGCCAGTAGGTCTACGCATACCTATCCCAGTGAGCCCTCAGATATTGGACAGATGGATAGTGACACACTTGATCAGGATACTGTGGTTACTGTGCCTTCAATGCTGGTTGACTCTGGCCATAGCCAGTGTGTAGGTGAGGTGCTATGCTGGATGGTTGTGAGGGTTGCTCAGAGGTGCTTGCTGTCCAAACTCCACCTGATCCTGGTGTGTCTTTATGTGCCACTCGACGTATGTTTAGGGCCATCATGTAGGTGTACGCATCTTCCAATAGGGCCTCTGAGAACATGCTTAGGGTTGTAGATGTGGCACAGGTTGACATGCATGACTGTCTCCACAGTGTGACCGATTCATTGGATTGGATGAGTGATAGGATGGAGTAGGCAGTGTCTGTGATGGAACATCTGCCGGGAGGGGGATGACATTTATTTTATTTTTTATTTTATTTTACATTTGTTGACCGGGATAGTCTGACTGGATATATGTCCATTTTCAGCAGAGGCCCGGGGAGAAAAGCTCCACATTAAGACAATTTACAAGACAGAAATCATGACCATATACAATACAGTTAATGTCAGACATAGCTAAAACATTTCAAATACAGGAACATTTATATAGTACTATCACAGTAATATGCCAGCATACATCCGTGGTGGTGCAGTGGTAGCATTGTTGCCTCACAGCAAGAGGTTCCCCCGTTTGATTCTCGGCTAGAGTGCAGGGGAGTGCCTTCTGTGTGGAGTCTGCATGTCCTCCCCGTGGTTGGGTGGGCATTCGAAAGACATGCGTAAATGGGCGTGCCTTCGTTGAAGGTTGAACATCAAGCTGGCACCTCGGCATTCGTCAAAATCTACTGCCAATCATTAGCGGACCAGAGTTCCGCTGTGGTGACCCCTAAACAAGAAAAGCCAAAAGACAACAACAATAACAGTAACATGCCAACATACCCGAAAAGGCTAGAGAATATAATGAAGACTAAATAAGTTAAACATTTTGAGTAAAAGGTTAATAACATTTTTTTTTCTTTTTATTGATGGTAACATTGTTTATAAAGTTTACCAAACCTTAGGAGGTTAACTACTACAGTAGGAATTCATAGAGAATATCAGAGCATCTGAAATAACATGTTAAAGATAGATAGTAAAGAATGGTTCTGGTAGATGAGAAAGTGTTATTCAGGATTTGTGCATGGGCATAGCCATTGGGCTTTGAGGAAGATTCTTAATTACTTCTTGAAAAGTGGGGTAGAAGAAAGGGCTGTTAGTTCAGTTGGAAGTGTGTTCCAAGAGTTACCAGTAGAGTTTGAGAACAAGCTATCTCCAGATTTATTGTTGGACTTTAGGGTAGCTACCAGTACCTTATTAGCTGATCGAAGTGTTGTTAGATTTTTATATGGGTAGATAAGGGTAGACAGTGTGGGAGTATCTGTGGGATGGTGTAAGCTCTTGTGTATAGTAGTAAGTTGCTGGAAAAGAATCTGGCTTTGCAATTCCAGCCATCCTAGAAATTTAAGATTTTGGCAGTGGTGGGTTCAAAAAGGGGCACCTGTGGCAAATCTAGCTATGTTGTTATAGGATGTTTCCAAGTTACGAAGATTATTTTTGGATAAGTTGGTATAGCTTGGGGATGCATAGAGAAGGGTGAAGATTAAGTGAGTTCGGGCAATAGCAGTCCTAGCTAGAGGTGTGAGATAGGGTTTAAGTCTACAGAGGAAACCAAGTTTTTTATTAACTGATTTAATGGTTAGGTTAATATGTGTGTCAAAGTTTAGATTATGGTCAATTGTTACACCTAAAAGTTTGGTGGTTGTGTCCAGAGTTATTACAATACCATTATTAGATGTAATTGTGAAGTTGATAGCAGGAGACTTCTGAGTGGGATAGGATAGTACCAATTTAGTTTTTTTGGGGTTAAGGAGGAGAGAGCATTGATGGAACCAGTTTTCAACAAAGGTAAATACTGCTTGGGTACTCAAGTCCAGCAGGTGAGGAGGCTGCACATATTAATGTCAAGTCATCGGCATATTGTATGCAGGTGGTTTGTGGAAGGGAGACATCCACTTGGAAATAGGTCAGCAGCATCACTGATGTTAGCCAGTGTGGCCATGCCTGATCATTTTATTAATTTATTTACATTTGTTTACCAGGAAATTCAAACTGGACACAGGTCCTTTTTCAATGGAGGCCCGGGGAGAAAAGCTCCACAGAAAGACATGGCAGATGGTAAATCCAAAACAAAAACGCCAGCACCCAGGAGGATAAACAATATCAATCAAGATATGTATATAGTAGAGGTGATCAAGACATGGAGAAATACAGGGGCAAATTAGGCACAATTGAGTAGTAAAGTGGCACTACTTCCACTGCTCTGTCAGTGATTGAGGTGTCCACACCCAGACATGATAAGCCATGGCATCATGGTCCTGGGTGAACTCATGATGAGAGCTCATCCAGTAGACATCAGGTAGCAGCAGTGTATTTCACCATGGTCATGGACATTCCAGTGTAACTCCTGGCACAGCCAGTTCTCACAGTCAGGGTGATAATGATAAACTGTTGCCTCTATCATGCATGGCTCACACCTGTCCAAAGTACCAGGATATAGAGCTAGCACAGAGCTTGGCTGTGTTCTTGCAGAGATTCAAACACACATTTCACCTTGAGTGCCCATACTGATAAAAATAAATAACAGTTACATGGGTCATTTATGAGCATTACAGCTCATTTGGTCTCAGTGGCAATTTGAAACTTTACTAAAATTTCTGCCTGCTTGTCTTACTTACTCACACCCACTTACTACCTTTTGTGTCAGCCTTGGCCTCCTTCCCCCCCTAACTTTTTGTGTCAGCCTTGGCCTCCTGCTCCCCCTAACAAAACAACAGCCTTTGTAAGTGATAACTGTGTCATATACTTGATTTTCTATATTTTGAATTTATGGATATGTAAGTCTTTTGTCTGATGTCCAAGATACATAGCTGACTGAGTGCTTAGTATATATGTGTGTGTGATGCTCTTTTTGGAAATTGTACTGCTTCCTTACAGGTCTTTATAATGTGTGAATCTTTGCTGCATGAGGCCTATTAGTTGGTAATGACACATCTACTGACATAAGTCAGTGCTATCACATATTGATGTCATTGCTGTAAAAGTCACCCACATTCTACTTAGTTACATTAGAAAGTAACAATATGCAAGGATTCAGTTGTGTTCTTAACCATTTATTTTCCTATTACAGGTTCAACACTTACCTTGATAGTCCAGCAGTTAGAAGAGTTTTAATTCAGGGCTGACTCTGTGATGCCATTAAATGGCTAGGTAAAGGCTGTGAGCATTGCCTGGCATCAATGTTACTTTACATATGTGATTAGGATGAAGGGCTTTATCTCCTTAGGTGGTGAGTGTATGTGCTATCCATTGCCTCTTGGCCATGGTGAGGGCATATTGTGCACAATTATATCTACCTACACCCACAGCATCTGGTAGCACCCCCTCGGACTCTTCACCTGCGTATGGCTATGGTGACCTTGCCAGTGGTAGTGGTATTGTTCCCCATCCCCCTAGTGTTCCTGGTGAAGTTGTTTTCTCTGAATAATATTGTGAAGGATGGCACAGACAGTGAAAATTTCAGCACATATACAGGGATTGTACTGCAGAGCTCCCCTAGATATCTCTAGGCACTGGAACAATGACTTTAGCAGCCCAGACACGTGCTCTATGATATTTCTTGTTTGAGCATTTGCCTCATTCTAGCGTTCTTCGGTAGATGGGTGTGCATTTTTAATGGGAGTCATCAGCCACAGCATAACTTGCATAACCTGTGTCCCCCAGTAAATAACACTGTGAGATATCCCCCATAGGAAACCTCTGATAGAGGTGAGAGTTGTGCCAGATATGGGAATTGTGGTAACTTCCTGGGTTGCCAACACACACATTAAGGATGATTCCCTTAATGTTACACATGGCCTGTCAATTAATGGAGTGGAAGCCCTTTCTACTTATGTACACTCTTCCCTGTTCCCTGGATGGTGCTTTGATTTCAATTTGTTTGCATTCTATGGCACCCAAGCCTTCAGGATAGTGTGCTACAGGGTAGAAACCCTGCATAGTTGTAGCTTTGTTTTCAGATGTACTGGAAAATGTATGTATTCACTGGCATGTTGCAACATAGCAATCAGAAATTATTATTTATTTTATTTATTTATTAGCATTTGTTTACTGGGATGATCTAACTGGGCCATTAAGAACCCATTTTCAGTGGAGTCCCAGGGAGAAAAGCTCCATAAAACATAAAACATTTTACAGTGATAACAGTGTGAATATTTACACAAAATATGACATTATGCAGACAACATAAACTTTTCATAAAAAATAAATTCAAAGACAAACCCCCAGATTCACGAATCCTCAGTGTAAGACTTAATAAGTCTTACTCAGAGACTGCAGTTGATCACCATGAATATGCATGAGGGCACGCTGACTCAACCGTAAGTCATGCACAGACTGTGTAAGAAAGCAGAGGGCGTGTCAGACTGCCGAGCAGTCTAAATGTCCACGCCCCTGCAAGTGTTTGAAAAGTAAAAGCAAATACACAAGAACGAGTCCGCTCAAATGTCCCTGCACCCAACACCACACTCCCTGATATTGTAAACCCCCATCACAGTTATAAAAAGCAAAACATTAAATTTATTTTTTTTTAATTCCCAAAATAGCTGCCTGTATTTGCGAGTGTGTGCGCGGGTGTGCCCATTGCTTAGCTAGAGTTAGCAATTCTGACATGGAAGAGCATAAGAAAAGAATGTTTATGCAAATCACACCAAATAGCAGTAGCGTAATGGTTGAGGGTTCGCACAAAGAAGAGGCATTCATGGTTCGAGTCCCACCACTCCCCTTCATATTTATTTTTAAATCAGTATATGAAATAATACCAGACAAATATGTGTAAATAGTACTAAAACACAGTGAAATGGCCAATGTATCAGTGAACAAAATAAATATTTTAAATGATCCTGATATATAATTGCCTGCAGTTAAGCAGTGCTTCACCCAGCACAATAGAGTTGCCCATAGCTTAATAACGCTTAACCTAGTGCAGTAGAGGTGCCCATAGCGAAATAGCGCTTTAACCAGCGCAATGTGTTTGCATGGACATGTGCGCCGCGCCAACCAGGGCACCGGATGGCACCGAGGAGCAGCGTAGAGCAAAGTTGCTTAAATTCAGCCACACCCCCTAGCCTGTCTGGACAGTATGAAAATAAAATGAATGACAAGGTTCGAACCAGGACTCTGTGCATCAGAAGCAAAGTACAGAACCACTAAGCCATGACAACTTAGGGGAAGCAGCCACTGTTAACATACATATACTTACTAATGGTAGTTTAACCATTACTAAGCAGGTCTGCAGTCAGCCGAGAATTTTAAAAAACGGCCAATCACAAAAAAGTGCGGGAAATGCAGCATATTTAAGCCCTATAGGTGGGAATACACGCCATAACTGATTGTAGCTCACATCTGTAGTTAGAATGGCTGGTGTCAGAGAGGGAACATGCTTCCAAGTGCAACGTTGGGGCATTGAGGAGTCGAAATACATGGTTTGGCTCCTTGTCCACCATCAAGAGTCAAGACTCCTGCAGGGCCAGTTCCAAGGGACAGAGTACAAGGCAGAGGCTTGGGACCAGTTAGCTCATGACCTCACCAGTGCCACAGGCATTCCTTGGACTGGTGCGCAGCTCCATCACCACCATGCAGACCTGAAGAGACGGAAGCAGGACCACCTGAACCAATGGATACAGGAGGTCCGTGGGATGCAGGATGCCCCACAACTGAGTATGCAGCCATGGAATGCAGTATGTAAGAATTGATAATTGAGTATGTATAACGGATAGGTATGTCTCAATATCCCTTCATTTACTTTACAGCTGCAGGAGACCGTGCTGCGAATCAGCAAGCCTATGCTAATAGGCTGCTAAGGCTGTGCCACCAGGCAGATTAGTGATTATTCTGCATGTATTGTTATATAAAATATGAGAGAGAGCAGGAAAGAAAGTGTTGTAGTCCAATAATACAGCCATAAAATTGCCTGAATAAGTCCTCTGCATGTACTGTCAGATAAAAATGTCAGAGGCAGAAAAAAAGAGTGTAATAACCCATTAAGAAAGGTAACATATGCCTGGAATAATATCTCTGCAGGCACTGTCATATAAAATAAGTGAGTGAGCCTGAAAAAAGAGTGTTCTAACCTATTAATAAAGGTATAATATGTCGAACATGTCTGCCATATGCACCGTTAAAACAAATAAAGGAGTGAGCTTGTGGAAAAGTGTGTAATGTCATTAATAAAGGTCTAAAACATGGAATGTGTCTGTGTCACAGAGTTTGAAATATTGTTGTACCCTTGCATTATACAAATAGTACTGTTTGAGAAAGTGCTGGCAACCCAGAGTTGTGCAGACCCATATAAAGTGGGTGATGGAAGTGCTAGTAGCTGTGAAGCATATATACAGTCCGCAACAGTCAGTTACTGGCTGGCATGCATAAGTAAATCTGGCACACGTGCAGCATGTTATTTTTTTCCCCAGAAATGTGAGTGTCTGTCAAGAAATGCAGGGTTCTGTACAAATCGAAGTGAAAATGTCATGTGAAAACATCCCAGATATGTAGATAAAGAAATAGAAATGCAATCAAGAAATATGTAGCAGTAACATCTGCATCCTGGACAGTTAGTATGTCAGATATAGGTCAGGCATATATTGAACTAGCCAAACCATTACACAACCTAATGTATGGTGGCAAGTGTAATAATACATGTAGGGGATATACACCTGCAGTCACTAGGAATGTAGTGTAGACTAAAAGGTAATTATAAGATGTTAACTGAGGTTTTTTTCTACACCCTACTGTATGTGCATAAACCATGCAATTCCACACCTTAATGGGTATGTGTAATATTAAATATTTGTTGGGGCATATGTCCTATTGTTCTATAAATATTTGCATTCACATTGATGCATGTGCCCTGTTTAAACACCACAATTATGGTGGCCTGTTGCTACCAAACATCCCTGCATGCTGTTGGAATATCCACTGTGGTTCAATATATGCATGTGTTATACTTGCTGTTCAACTGTTGGAACCTTGGTGTGTTGGGTTAATGGGAATATTACTTCATGCTGTTACAACTATTCTTGAATGCTGTTGTTTATGTTGTAATTAAACACACCTAATCACAGAACGTATGTGAAGGCCGGTCCCAGCGGACCCACCTGTCCCTCCTCAGCTGGCGAGTGCACCTGGCACCAGCAGGTCCAGTGCCCAGCCCGGGCTCCCCTCCTCTGTTGGTCCTGTGCCACCTTTGGGTGGAAGCGCTGCAGGGTATGGGGCTTGTCTCCCCGTGCAAGCATGGGCGGAGAAGGGCCACCTGTCACCCTTCGAAGGGTCCGGGTTGTGGCGCATAGAGAGATCCATCGTTCAGTCGCTGATCCCCTATGCCAGCTCGAGGTGAGAGTGGCGCGTCTCATGGGTGAGCCTACCTGTCCTACGCAGCCCCCAGCACAGCCACCCTTGGGGCTGTGAAGGTGCAGTGGTGACTGCCCATGGGTGGGGATCTCAGTTCCACTGTTACCATCTGTGGGCTCATGGGCTTGCAATTTCCAAACATCCGACCCTGTCAATTGTGTTCACCCACCCCATGTGTCATACACCGCCCCTGTATGCATCTTGTCTGTCTTGTCTGTTTACCTCCCCAACCTACCTCCCCGGACATACCTACTTCCTCTACCTCACTTCCCATTCTCACCTGAAAAAAAAGGGCAATCTGTACCCCCAAAAGTTATGCCCCATACATAGCTGCCCATTTTGCACACATGTCCATTGGACATGTAAACTGATAATTATAATCAGCAGTACAACATACTTTGTTGTCCCCACCCCTCTCCCAGGGGTGGAAGGTTTCAAATATCACTCCAAATTTATTGCATATGCACAGCTGTTGCTGGTAAAGAAATGGGCAGCTATGGACCTTCCCTACACCCGTCCTGCACATCCCAAGCTTGTTTACCTACTGTCTGTCCCTCTTTGTGCCCCCTTTTTCCCCACTCTCCTATCTCCCCATTTTCTTTTCTTTCAAAGAAATTAACGTGGGGGTTAGCGGGAGTAAGCACTTTTAAGCAGTAGTAAGTGGGTTTAAGCGAGTGTGTGCATGTGTGCACTTAGCTAAGCCTCACTAAGCATCGTGCAAACCCACACAAACCTGCTTACAACTGCTTAAAAGTGCCTTAGTCACTCTATGTCAGGGCCCTTGTTCTGCTGAGCAGCAAAAGAAAAAACCTCTGCCAGTCTCGAAACCCAGACCATTGACACAATAGACTACATGAATTACCACTAAGCCACAGCAGATATACAAATAACTTGGTTCTGAAATAAATATATCATGCATTACAATGAGGGAATGTAAATGGAAATTAGGAATGGTATAACACAAATACTGTTCTGTGGGTCTTTACCAGCAGTTGTTGTGGAATTGCATGACACGACTGTGAAAGGAGAACCAGCCATCCTAGCAGGGAATAATGTTACAGTAGCACCTTACAAACACCACACAGTATCAGACCAGGATAAATACTGGCAAAGTTGAATAGGGCAGAGGCCAGACTCCCCAACTGTGACTGCTTTACAGGGATGTCCCTGATTTGTAAACCAATGTTAGCTGTGCCCCACTGAATCACTCTGAAAAGTACTAACTGTAGACAGACAAGTGTGGAATCGCACATAGTGAATAATGTCAATAGGTGAGAGTAGACACTGCTTGCACATCAGAAAAGGTGTACTTATACATATGCTCTGATTCCCAAGAAAGTCTCAAATGCAATATGTCAGTAATATATTGCAGGTGTATCTCATTTATATGTACCTTTCACTGAGGCCGTTCAAATATATATACCTGAGAGTATCTGAGGCCTAGCAGAGGCAGCAACACACAGGCATATCAGCATTACTGCTGTTACACACTCTGCAAATAGCTTTGGAAGGAGTTCCACAAACATGCCCTTATGTAGGAGTACAACACAGAAATATCACAGGATGTAGCCATGTATTGCTAGCAAACAACTGTGACAATGCCAATGTGCCACTGCTGAAAAGACTGGTGTGGTGCATAGACAAAGTATAATAGGCTAACCTCTAACTACCATCTAGATATGTCCACAGGTGTGAGCTACACAGACAGACTACTTGCCTTGATAGACTAACAGGTACACAGCAACCCTGTATGTTCAGTAAGATAAACCTCACATGATAATAAAAAATGCTATTTGCAGTTCTGCACCCCTACCCAAAGGTACAACACACCTGTGTATTCAGGCAAAAAACAGGGTGTAGGTAGGCATACTCAGTACTGAACTATGTCCAGTTGTGTTGAGCAGCCTGTGCTAATGTCAACACAAACAAACCATAAACTGTTCAGAAGTGAGTAAAGTAATAATTACAGTATAGCAGTTCACAAATACTGCATGTGCCACAGGAATACAGTGCAATAACCACATTTGTATGGCCGTTAATTGTGTAAGTCAGAAATAGAGTACATACTCCCATGTATCCTGTGTTAGCATTTGGAGGGGTGAGTACATGTCTACACTGAGAAGTGTGTACTGGAAGCAGCAACATTCAGGTTTGAGTACAACATGCATATAACTGGCTACAACCCTAGCTTCAGATACATATACCAACCTTCTGACTGACACAACGGTGTCCAGAGCAAACAAGCATGGGCCCCACCTTGGAAAGCTGAAAGGGCTATGCCTACCTAACCTAGCATTTTATAGCAGTGGGCTGCAATCACAGTGAGTAATGCAATCACCACACAGCAGGCTGCATGCAATTACTGAATGGTGGGCAGCAATTGGTGCAGAGGCTGTCACATGCACAAGTGCAGATACCTAGAAAAGCAGGCTGTACCTGCAGTCCACACATGCAATTCTATCATTGCAGGTGCTGGGAGATAGAGAGTGAGAGAGAGAGAGAGACATGGACGCAGACACAGACAGAGACAGAGACACAACAGAGAGAGAAACTGAGACATAAACCGAAATAGAGGGGGAAAACCCAAAACAACCAAAAAAATAAATAAAAAAATAAAAACCTACAAAACCGTAACACGCAGAGCAGGGAAATACAAAGGTAAGGTATGTAACTCACATGTATGTGTTGGCATGTAGTAGACGTTCCTGAAGAGTACTCTACACACTGCAAATCATCCATGTGTGGCAGCAGTATGTATCTATCTGTATCTGCACATGTGCTTAGGGCAAGGGTCATACTGCAATTGTTAGTGAAGGGTGGACAGATATCTGTCATTGAAGGTTGATATGTGCATATATCTATGTAGGTTGTAGTGTGTGGCCTAGAAAACAGCATGCAGTGCTGATATATGTTATGTCATGGTTAAATGCTGTGGGACTGATTTGTCAGATCTGCTGTGTTACAGCCAGTGAGGCCTGCTAATGCTACATGGGCTGAAGACACCCACATGCATTCTGCACAACACTGTGAAATATAATCACATAACTGTACATCCCACAACTGTCGCATAAGTGATAGCCCCACCATGAAAAGTGGACTGTACATGTGCCTATATGTACATCCATGTGTACAGCAATGGATGTGTACATGTATGTGTATATATATATATATATATATATATATATATATATATATATATATATACACATACATATAGAGGGAGAGAGGGAGAGACAGAGAGACACGGGGTCATATGTACTGCAACAGGTGTGTGATGACAGACAAGTGTTGATACTGCAGTGCCATTCCTCCTTTCCAAAACACTGTACCCATTAACTGTCACATAGGTAGAGATCTGCCTAACAGTGAAAGTGTGATAAGGGAATATGGGAAACAGGTGGACAGTAGCCTCCACTTTGATGAAGACAGTGCCACACTACACCTGTAATCAGTCTGTGTGGTATGTGTCATGGCAACAGGTGTGTCATCTATAGAAATATAGGGCAGTGTTCCCCTCTACTCATCACACTGCCCTGTGTGGTATGTACCTCACATGACAACTACACCAGGTGAAAAGGCCACAGACATACCTCCCAAAGGGTAATACTGGCCACAAACAGATGCCCTATGCAGACTGACTCACAAAACCACATCTACACTGTATTGCATACTGGCCACACAGAGGTGACCTCTGCCAGACATACAGAGGTATGTCACACACATAGCTGGGTGACAACCACCATGGCAACATATCACAATCCCTCCTGGATACACGCTCTAGGGCCCTAAACCTTGTCAGTTCACTAAACAGCACATGCTGGAGGGATAGGTTCCCATCTCAGAGATATGCCATACACCAGAATAGACCACCTAGCAATAGCAAACAAGGCTCCTCATTAGCAGTTGTCATAAATACCCCTGATGATTGTGTGGGAGATTGGTAATACACCCCAGGAAACACCTCTGTAGTTCTGACGTACGAAAAGCAAAGTAACCAACAAACCAAAGCAAAAATGGTCAAAGGCAAGCTCCACAAGTGGTGATAGTTCGGCAATTCAAACGGTTCAAACAGCTCACAATAAGGCTCGAAAATAAGGCTCGAATGTTCCAAAACAAGATGGTTTATTTTAACGCCAAAAAATAATGCACACGTTTTCATCAGTATTATGACTTCATCAGACAAACACAAAATAATTACACAGGCTTAAATACCCCAAATTACCCCCTTGACACTAATAAATTAATTGATTATTTAATCAAGTTTTAAAGGCACAAAACTCACTAGTTTAAAAATTCAGTGTATACTATATGCTTAATAACATTTAAAATACTGAGTTAAAACCTCATTTTAAAAACACATATCATATTAAAAAGTGTCATATTAAAAAATGTCATTGTACCAAAAAATGTTATATAACCACTGTTTCTACTATAAGTTATATAAAACCTTCCTGATATGTTTGGTGTTAAATATCAAATCTTGTCAGATTTTAACCTTAAATATGGGACAATAGATATTGTGTCATTAAGCCCGGGGAATCGATTGGATTCCAAAAGTATTTGCCAGTATGTTTCCCTATGGGATAATAATACCTCCCATGGTCCACCCCTGGCATCCTGAGTAACAGAATCCAAAACAAAGAAAGAAAAGGTCCCTCCAGGGCATGTGTTAAGGTGCTTAAAAAGTGCGTTGTTACTGTCACCTTTTTGTATGTCATAAAGGTGTTCATACACTCTTCTACGGAGTTGTCTTTTGGTTTTTCCAACATAAAATGCCTGACATGACTGGCACACTGCCAAATAGACAACCCCGTAGGAAAGACAATTGTAGAATCTCTTTGAACTAATCTTCCTATTTCTGCTTTCCAGATACACAAATTCTTGATTGGAAATGTATTTACACTGAGAGCACCTTCCACACTTGAAAGTCCCCTTACGGGGATGTTCATGGTTGTGTTGTATACTACCCTTTTCTAAAATTCTCTTCATGTTGAAACCTTTTCTATATACAGTTTTAAGAGTTATGTTTTTAAATCCATTGAGGTCTGTTATATCCTGAAAGGATTTGAATTCCCTGTCAATGATCCTACTAATCTGCCCGACATTAGCGCTGTATTCTGTAATAAACAATAACTGATGACCATCACCGTCCAACTTGTCCTTACCCTGCTCGGTTTGTGAACACTCTTGCCCCAAAATGGGTTTAAACCTTGTAGTTCTACCTTTCATAACTTCTTCCTTAACTGAATTTATCATGGCCACCGGATACCCCCTGTCCATGAACATTTTAGTCAACTTGTCACACTCAATGTTGAATAGGTGGTCCTGGGATGTCATGCGTGAGGCCCTGACAAACTGTCCCTTAACGATACCTCTGTAGTTCTGGTTGGCAGGGGCAAGTGAAATCAAAGTACATGTGTGTCAAAGGTCAGGGTAGCATATGGCTAGGCTGCTGTAGGCCCTAGGGCCAACAGCATATTACCTACCTATGACACTATGCACTCACACATGTACTCAATGCAATACCTGCTATGTGAGGTTGAATAAGTGTAATGCTGAATGTGTGCAAGGTCTGTAAAGGTGTGATAGCTTAGTGTGAAGTTGTATCTGACATGATAGTGTCTATCCTAGCTGTGAGGACAGCAAATGATGTGTAATGTACTGTTAGGCAGACATAGTAGTACGGCATATGATGTGACATAGTTCCTTGTTGACTAATGTGGTGTCTCATTGTAGGCTAAAGCAATACATGTATGCTTAGTGAGTGGTACTGCTGGTGAATCCAACTCCCATATGAACTGTAGTACTACCTGAAGCTGTATGCCTAAATAGCACAGTATGGTGTGTGTTCACATTGCTTGGAAACACTGTCATGTGTGTTTCCTGTAGTCTGCACAGAGGACAAAACTCAGGCATAAGGGTGTGTAAGTAGTGGCACACAGTACTGTATGGTACACAAGTAATGCTCATCTGTGTTGGCATACAGTGTTGTGTTGTATGTTTGTCTGATGTGTGTGTAATTATGCCTGTACAATGGCTGTAATCATATGTGTGTTACAGGGTATACGTGTGTATCCAGCGGCATATATACTCTGTTACAGCAGTATGCCACCTATAGTAACAACTGTACACATCTGTTAGGCAGGGCTATGGCATCAATGACTAGGGTGGTTGACTGGTACTACTGTACCTGTACTTTACATCCATTGCAATGGATGACATCTCTCTTTGTGCATTGGTGTGATATACACCCCTGTCTTGAGGTTCTGCAATGTGTCACAAACAGTGTGTCGGGTACTGTTGTATAGTGGTGTGATATATAGAGTGTGACAGGCACTGTTAGTTAGTTGTGGCCTGAGAACCAATAAGTGGTATTGAACGTGTGTAACCTCTGACAGACAATAGGATGGTATATATGTCAGTAAAGTGATATCTGTGGTTAAAGGTATAAAGTGTGCCACAGGACTCGCTCACACATATTGTTCATATTGGCCCACCAACGCAACCCATTGTACACAGCGGATGAGGAAGAGGTGATACTGCAAAGCCTATTGCAGCAGTACATGATGCTGTTCTCCAGAAGCAGCCAGAACCAGCAGGAGTGGACTGCACTGCGGCAGGAACTTGTTCATCGGGTAAATGACATAGGCATGCATAACCTGACATATGAGCAGGTACGCTATCACTGCAGTGATTTAATTAGACATGTCTGGTGGCGTGTGCCTGATATCCAAAGACAACAGCTTGCCACAGGTGGTGGGGTGGCCATTCATCACCCCCTCACCAGAGTGGAGGAGCTGCTCCTAAGCATGGTGGCTCCTGGACAACAGCAACATCAACCACTGACATGTGTTGTCATGGAGGCCGGAGCCACCAGCACGTCCATCTGGAGCAAGCAGGTAACATGCCCTATCTGTAGACGACAGTTAACTGTATTGTTAGATTATGTCTACGTGAGATGTGTACTGTGTGTTTAGCAGTTCTGCTGCCTAGTGTTGTGCAATACTGATATTTCGAATAATATCTCTACACCTGTGACTGTTGACTGTTGTTATACTGCAGTTTAGCATACCCACTGTAGCAATGCCACAGTTGTGGCCACTGACGAACTCTCTCATATTCTCATAGGTCCCTCTGGTGTGACAGCAGGGCAGCCAATCCATGCTGGTGAGTGTGTTATAACTGCTATGTTGGTAATGAAATATGCATGTCATAGGTAAGGTGTAGGCCATGGACATGTAACACACCTACACATAATGCATGCTGTGCATGTTTGCTGTAAGATGTTGCACAGCTCAGTAATGTCAGTAGTTGCCTCACTGACATGCAATACACAGAGCATAAGACACAGTTGTGGCAACCCCATACTGCACATTGGATAGGCATAGTTGCAACACCTGTACACAACATAACACGTTTATCATACGCAGTACACAAAGACATGCTACATATGACGTAACCACACACCCGCTGTAAGGTCACACTTCAGTATCCCACATGTAATCCACACACACATGATGTACCTCAGGGGTAGAGGCCTATCATGGGGCCGTGCAATACTCTTCAACACATAACACAGTCATGTTAGGCAATGCTCCCTATTGGGAACCTCATACACCCATGTACAAAGTGGCTGTGTAATAGTGAACATAGCCACAGCACTGCAGTTCAGGTACAGCATGCTAGGCGGTGGTCTGTCACACAGTAGTAGCCATGAGTGACCACAAGATGCATGCTGATGATGATGGCACATGGTACTACACCCTATCCAGTTACAGTGACCACAGTACTACACATAGCGGTCTTTGCTTTGCACCTCATTGTTGTGTGTGTGCAAACATATGCACCTATACACAATATGCATAGCATGTTGTGCGCGTGCTTACATATGCCAGTATACACAATATGCACAGCTGTCACCATCTGTACAAAGAGTCACATATATGTCCTGGAATGCTATTGGGTGTATAGGTCACATGACATACATTGGGTATGTGTGGTTTTTAATGTTGCAGTCATTTTATTATGCCATGTCATGGCTGGCACCGACATATCTCTGATATGTCCCACACTCACCATAACCACTGTACAATGGCCATGTCGAGCATTGGGATTCCTTCACATCTACATGCACCACTCATCCCATGTCTGTACATTGCATGAATTTGCTACACCTGTGCCCACTATTATTTGCTATGGACACAGCCACTGTAATCAGACATGGCAATCTATGTGTCACACAGATAACACATGCAGCCATGGTATGTATACCATTGAGTGATGGTGCACAGGACATTGCAGAGCAGATAATACTTGCACAGCAATGTTGTGTCCATATACACATTGTGTTCCAGGGTGTAGACAATCACTGAACAACTACAAACATGCATCAAAGCCATGTATAATGTCATTAAATAGGGACGTCTACACTGGCACTGCATGGTCTTGAGCAACACAAATTCTGCATGCTGACACATGTGAGGTGACTGTTTGCCTTGTGATACTGTCACCCACCTTCACCCACTATTGTGTATGTGTTGGATTGCTGGTGTGTGTGTGTGAATGTGCTGTGGTGAGCAGTGTATTTGTGTTCATGTGTGCATGTGTGCATGTGTTTATGTGTGCATGTGTTCATGTGTGCATGTGCGCATGTGTGAATGTGTGCATGTGTTCATGTGTGCATGTGTTCATGTGTCCATGTGTTCATGTGTGCATGGTGCATATGTGCATGTCTTCATGTGTGCATGTGTACTAACATCATGTACAGATTGTGAAGTGTGTTTCCTGTCTTCCTTCCACAGGTGCTGAGTTAGGGGTGTCTGAATGCAGCAGGGAACCTGATGTCACTGCTACTAATAGTGGAGATGATGAGACATGTATTATGGCACAGGTAGGTCTGACAGGGTCTGTCGTTGGTCCACCAATAGACAGTACACAGTGTTCAACCCCATCTATGCGCACACTTATACTGCCAATACATCCCTCATCACCAATGGCCTTAGCTGAGGGACAGCATACAGTCGGCATTGACCAGGAGAGTGTGGTACCCATGGCACGTGCATCCCCTCACAGCAGCCATAGCCGGATTACTGGAATGGTACCCACATAGGCAGATGTCCAGGGGTTCTCGCGGGAGCACCACTGGTCATATTGCCCCTGGCAGAAGTGCCCCCAGAGGTATTACAGCCTCCAGTATGTTCTGGATAGTAATGCAGGCACAGGCACATATGGAATGGTACACCCGACAGGGAATAAGGGCGCAGAGGGCCCATTACACTGCTATCAATAACAGCATCTGTGAACTTGCCGGTGCCATCCAGAATTACACTGAGGTCATTGATAGCCATTGGAGGGAGACATTAGATGCCCTCCACAATGGGTTAGCCATGAGCCAAGACCATGCAGTATGGATGGGAAGCCGACACGGACGCATGCCAGCAACAGCATCAGCTGGCAGTTGTCGCGGACGGATCACAGATCACAGCCGCTCCCGTAGTGCAGTACCAGCCCCAGAAATGCTGGGGCTGGCCTGTCCATTGACCGTCCTACTAGACCGCATGCACATGGCACTGGCCAGTCCCAGCAGGGACATGGGTCCAGTCATCATACCTCTGCCTCTGATGATAGCACCCAGTCAGGGTTGGTACCCGATACTACCCGTAGCACCCCTGCCAGGCACAGGTACCGTGTCTGTGGCTAGAGACAGTGATCTGTAGGGCCTAGCAGGTACAGTCTGTGGCTGCCCCACAACTGCCCGTATATGGCAGCCACATGGTGGAGTTGTGTGCATGCAGACACACACACATTAACCAAACAACTCGGATTCACACATACACACACACATTACATCAACATTGGCCCATGCTGTACTGTTGTCCCTCACACACACACACACACACACACACACACACACACACACACACACACACACACACACACACACACACACACACAGACATGTCGATTGGATGGGTCAATGTCGGGCTCTGGCAAACCAACAACACACCCTGTGCATATGATGACACTTGTGCCACCTCCTGTCATCTGTAACATTGATGCAGGAATAGTCTAACATGGTTCTGATGCACAGGGTGACATTATAGCAGTGTACCAATAGTAGCAAGTTGCCAACAGGAAAGTGTAATGATATTCTTGTAGGTATATCTGAGCAGGCATTATGCATCACAGCTCTGATAGTCATTGTAGCATTGTTTACACCAGTGTTAGGTCTGAGTACATATTGTCCACCCATGTGCCACTTGGCTGAAATGTACAGTGTTGCCAGCATGTGTTAGTGAGTGGACAGTACGTGTGTGATGTGTGCATTACAAATTAGCAGGTGTACATTTGTGAACATGGTGTGTGCACACTGTCTGCATGTACGTGCATAGTGGACACATGGGATGTGCAACATAACCTGTTGTACACATTAACATCTCATGGTATCTTTCGATGGCCAGTATGAATTCTACTACAGATATGTACTAACATGGGTACACATGTGTGTATGACATGGGTTGACACTATGCTGTGGGTGATACTGTTGATATCTGTCAATAATCTGCAGTCTGGTAGTTTACACCACCTCAACAGCATGACTATAACCAATCATTAGAAGATGTCCTGACAAATGACACACAGTTGTAGGGAACTCAGTAACAGTTGGATCCTTCCGGTACTATACTATAATAGTAACCAGTGGTATTGACCGCCACACGTTCCTGGGACCACACCTGTGTGGCATATAGCTCTCTTAGGTACATACAAAAGCACTAGGGATATGCCCATCCACATCTGGAAATGCATGCATTGGCCTACACTGCATTCCCTGGATGGGACGCATATCCTACACAAGGGTATCATACAGACAGACACCTGTTGTCCAATACATGCTGTATAGTAGTAAGCCGACTATGGCATAGTCATCCACATTTACTAGACATACTATCCCAACAGTACCACATAGGTGGTAGCCCTCAACATGTATGTTGGGTACCAATGTGTACAGACAGACACGTGTTATGTCATCTGTCCCTTGGTATCCACATATCCATAGGTATTGTGGGGTCCATCGGTGTTTCACATAACACATTAGGGGCCTGCATGCATATCCACAGGGCTGTTGTACACCTATAATGACTGTCCATTATTGCCAGTCGTTGTTGTGTATGACCATGTCTTACATATACCCCAGGCAATTACCCTCACTCACAGTAATCTATAGTATGTGTTATGGGTGTGTGTGTGGCAAAGATGACCTTGGCCACGGATCACTACAGTGGCCAGGCTTGTCGCATACATACATATGAGACCTACGATCGGAGAAGCAGCGGCACAATCTGTCGAAGGAAACAAATGTATTCATGTAGTATGCAGGCTTCACACCTATGTACTGATTGAGGTCACATGTACACATTTATTTGCCACGCAGATAATCGATGTGTGCAATGCACATACTGTTTTAATCATATGTCATACTGTAGTAAAAGCAAAACCCACACTCCATTGACAACCTGTGGCCCACACACACACAGCGCTTGCAGGATTCAAATCCCTACCTAACTATGTTATGATACTAGAAAGATACGCATTAACACGGCACGCTATATGCTTTACTGGGTGGTTTCTGTTCTCCTGATATATTTGTAAGATGCTGACATCATCAGACATTCCAAAGAGGGATGTGCCTCTTTTAATGTGTTTTCCCAGTCTCCAAAAAGGCTACTCCTCTCAAAGGAAATCACACACATACACAAACACCCCCCACACTAATACATACTGTCAGTGTTTGCAGGATTCAAATCCCTACCTAACTATGTTATGATACTAGAGAGATACGCATTAACATGGCATGCTATATGCTTTACTGGGTGGCTTCTGTTCTCCTTGAATATTTGTAGGATGCTGACATCATCAGACATTCTAAAGAGGGATGTACTTCTTTTAATGTGTTTTCCCAGTCTCCAAAAAGGCTACTCCTCTCAAAGGACATCACACACATACACATACCCCACACACACACACACTATCACCATTTGCAGGATTCAAACCCCTATCTAACTGTGTTATGATACTAGAGAGATACACATTAGCATGGCACACGATATGCTTTACTGGATAGTTTCTGTTCTCCTTGAATATTTGTAGGATGCTGACATCATCAGACATTCCAAAGAGGGATGTACCTCTTTTAATGTGTTCTCCCAGTCTCCAAAAAGGCTACTCCTCTCAAAGGACTTCACACACACACACACACTATCAGTGTTTGCAGGATTCAAACCCCTACCTATCTATGTTATGATACTAGAGAGATCTGTATTAACACAGCGTGCTATATGCTTTACTGGGTGGTTTCTCTTCTCCTGGTATATTTGTAGAATGCTGACATCATCAGACTGGATGTGGTAGTGTGTGTACACTTTCTTTTATGCAATCCCCGGAATGATCCATGTGGGTCGGCAGGTATCAAAAGCTTGAACAGGACCCTGTGAGTCTCACCTTGTGTGATCTATGTGTGGACACATTGACATTCCTTCATATGTCAACACATATCTATGCACAGATTGTTGGTTTTGTGGATATGACATGTGTCTGTGATGTTGATGAAGAGCTATTCAAAGTCTATGTGGGACATGTGTAGCTCTGTTCAGTGATGTATGTCCTGGGTGGCTGCCTTGCAAATGGTGTAGCATGTTTGGGAACCATGATCTGCACATGAACATACCACAGTTGGTAGGGTTGTGTGTTTGTCAGCTTCCAATAGCTCTGTTTATGACTTCAACCATAATGCACTCCATGGCCTTGCAGATCAGACTTTATAGGCTTACTGGACTATACTTCCCATGGTGTGTTGTGCACCCACACTTGTGGGGAGTGCCATATGTTGCTGTAACACATTTGACGATTCCTGACCCTGTGTAGTGGGTGAGGCTCAACAGACTGTTCAGGAGCAGGGTATGTTTGTTCTGTAGTGCATGCATGACACATATTGGGAAACAATGTAATCCAATTGCTGCCATGCTTTTGGCTTTGGGGGGAGCTGGTCAGCCATTCTACACATGATATCTCCTGGTATGAATATATATATATATATATATATATATATATATATATATATATATATATATATATAGGCCTGTCTGACAGGATGTCGGCATTGTCAGTAAGGTACAGTTGGCCCTGACTCAGGACATATATGAGTGTACATTACTATTTATGACATAGCTGAAGGACATATCATGATTCTCAGTCTGGACTCCTTCTCAGCTACTCTTTACAAAACACCAACAAACCTGATCACTAATCCCGGTTATACTCTTTTACACACTTAACACCCTACTGATCCTTTGTGATCAGGCTACAGAGTATGTCATCATAATATACTGGCATGTCCAGGGGTCGGTTTCATGTGTACTCTCCAGTCCAGCTAGTGAATGTTGTGGTTATGACACAATGTCACATCCGCCTCATGTACACAGACAACCCTCTCCTCCTCCCAACACACTCAGATATATGTGAGAGATGCAACAATATTGACATACAGGAGGCTAAGCTCTCTCGACCCATGACTGGCATAGTCTATCAGGTGGTGAAGGTGACCACACACACCACATATCAGTCTCACATACACCGATAGCGACAGCAATCAAACCACATTATCACACATACATATACTCGGAGGCTCTACATACACTCTGCCTAAGCAGCAGAGATCTCCAAAGCAGACACACAAACAACTGCTACCCCACTACAATACCCACATATCACATAGTTCACAATGTCAGTGTGCCACACAGTAACTGCCCTTCAGGCTAAACAACACACCTGATACACTTGTAATAGGTGACACTTAATGTCAGACACACTGACGTCCCACTCACCAGGCCAAACAAGGAAATAGTCACTTTGAGCTGTTTCTCAAGTGCCAGGATCCACCACATAACACATGCACTCAGGTCACTCCAAAGCAAGTCCAGGACTGGCTCCATCATTGTCCATGCTGGTGCTTACAACCTCAGACATTCCTCCCTGGACCACATGACATGATACATAGAGGAACTCTCTGATCATGTAGCCCAGGCCAGTATGACCCTGACCTTGTCTAGTATCTTACACTCACCAAGTATGATGTCTCAGTATACCAACAAACTGATCACATTCAACAGTTGGCTAACATATTGGTGTTATTCAAAGGGGATACAGCTTCTGTCAGCCTGGGGGGACATGCTCGACATGCCATGTAGCTTCCCTATGGACAGCTTGCACCTGTCACCCTTGGACTTTTGAATACTGGCTAAGGCACTTATTGCCACCATACTGCCTTATTTAAGCGGGGCTCAAAAGACAGACCCACCTCCATAGACATTACAGAGTACATGACACTGAGGGTAATGCTGCTCAACACCAGATGTGTTACCCTCAAATTGCGCACACTCAGGAATCTCCTCAGTATGGAGAATAGCAATATCTGTGCACTAACAGACACATGGTTCAGGATCCCACATGCACACTAGTACTACCAGGTTATATTTTGTACCATGCTTTCTGACCACATAACTTGGAATGGCCAACACAAATAGGGGGAGTATCCATATACATCACAGATACACATACCTCCGGGTTGGTAGCACTGCACAAAGCATCACAGACCATACATATGCACCTAACATTGTGCAAATCTGCCTTTTGGTTTGTTGCCTGCTACAGACCACACTCACAAACTCAGCAACCACACTCAGCTTTCCGGGGAACAGTGGACAATATGAAGGTCTCCCCAAACACCATTATATTGGGTGACGTCAAATACCTACACATTGACTGGGGATAGTACTCAGGCCCCAACCCCCTCACCCAACAGTTGCTACTATTTGTAAACTCATATGCTATGACACAACCGGTCACCACACATACAAGTGGGGACAACATATTGGACATGATCATCACCAACATGGGGACTCTATATTCCACACCTGCGATATACCCCTCATTGGTAAGCTCGGAACATACTTTATCTCAATGGACATCCATATCCCATCCCCACACCCATCCTGGGTAATCTTGGTGAATTTGCCAAAAGCAAACATCACACTTCTCCATACCACTGTGGTATCTTTCAGAGACCCTGGGTCAGTGGTAAGTATGGCTCAGACTGCTGAATCCTTTTTATACACATTCTATGGACACCTAGTGGACTGCATGGATCGTGCTATCTAAAATAATACCTGGACTCACTCCTCCAATGGCAGGGGACCTGTCTGGTAGACCCCGGCCATTAATACGCTATACAACCAAAGGAGGAAGCTACTACATGATAGAGCACAATCCCAGACAGGGAAGGAATCTGTGATCTGTACTAGCAGACAGCTACAATCACTCGTGTATTTATGTCAGGCCCACTTCTAATGGACAATTGCACCAGACACATCGGACACTCACAAGGCCTTCTTCAGTTAATTCAGGTACCTGGCTGGACACTCACTTATATACTGTGTATTACTGCATACTGACTGAACATACCCTGAAACCACAGACATTGCTAACATCCGTTCAATGCAGATGCCCCCCCCATCTCCCCTAAGGAGGTACTGTCCATCCCAACAGAGTGTAACCTCCCTGACATCACGAATAAACAGGTGAGTGCTGCCCTCCCCACAGTGGACAACACAGCATCAATGGGACCAGACGGTGTCCCTGCCTGTGTCGTACACGGCCTTCATGACAGACGTAACCCTCACATTATGTCACTGTTCGATATCAGAGTTACTGCAGGATTTGTACCCACGGAATGGCGTACAGCAATAGTGGTCCCTCTCCACTGAATACTGCCACAACAGACCACAGACAATATCGGCCTATAAGGCTAACTAGCCTGTTCTGCAAAGCTATGGAGTGTATTGTAATGGGACTCATGCACATAGACATGGGAAACCTACAGACACTGGATCCTACACATTACAGCATTGTTGTGGGCAGATCTTGCCTGTTGGACCTGTTTGTATTCTTTAAACAGTTACCAGGTCCATCAGTGTTGTGACGGGTGTCCACACAGCCTGCCTGAACCTTGCACAACCCTTCAGCACAATACCCCACTCGGCCATTATGCATAGGCTCACCAGCATCAATATCGACACATATCTCACACGATGAATTGCTACCTGGATCAGGGATAGCACCCACATGCTCAGTGTTGCAGGTGCCATGTCTGACTATGCACCAGTTACACATGGCATCCCACAAGGCTCAGTCCTGGGACCTCTCTTGTTCAGTATATATTTGTGTGACATACAGGCTATCACAGGAGGGATATGGCTGCCCATGTTCACAGATGACTGCAAACTGGGTGCCATATTCAACTCTCCAGCTGGCACATGCATACTCATACAGGGTCTCACAGATATAGGATGACTGGTGCCTGAGCCATGGCCTACGGCTACATGCCATTAGTGGCATAGTCATCCCCTTTGAGAATGACAACATGCCCACACATTACCACATAGGTAGTAATCCATTACATATGGTAGTAGTTGTTACGGGTTTGGGGACACGACCTGTTCGTACTTTCGCCTTTGACAATCACATTGCCAAAGTGGTTAGACAGTACTTCTACATAGCCCACCATATCCCACATGGTTTCACATGTTGATCACGTGTGGTCATTGTGCCCCTATACTCATCATGACCATGCTTGATTACTATGCCACATTTAGGATGTACCTTACCTGATACCTGCAGCAACTGTAATGGCCACAAATGTTACTCATCAAGCAGATGTAGGGACTCACATGGATGCCCTACACAGTTCAGATACAGTAACTCCAGCTCTACTCAGTCACTTACCACCTACACAGATGTGTTGTGTGCCTGTAGTTTAAGGCAATATCTGACCCAGAATTAATGGACATGCTCCACCTCAGGATATCCAACTCCCTTGGAGCTACACACTCCAGGGACATATACCTCAGCACAGATGTTAATAGGACATGCTGGGGGGACAGATTATTATCTGAAAGGCTCCACTCACTGTGGAGTGTAGTCCCAGTTTTGCATAGGCAGAGCCACCCACTGACCACCTACAGGTGACATCTTGACAAGTGGATGGGTGATCGCATGTTTACCCATGGGATATCATCCGGGTCCCTGCTAGACAGAGGCACAATACACTAAACGTAAATGGGCTATCTTGTGTGACCTACTATTCACAGGCAGTGTTCTGATTTGACTGGGTTGCAGAAGCAAAACACACTCTGGCTATGCTTGTACATGCCCTAGGGCAGATAGCCTAGTATCAACCTCTGAACCTATGATAATGTTCATGATGCACAATGTTTATTGCTGATACTGTTTGCAGGTTTTTATTATCTTTGCTTTCCCACTTTCTATGAACCGCTTGGGTATCTGCAGAACATATTTGATTATGACAGGGTTCTGCTATATTATATACGTGTCTGTTGTCATATAAGTGTGTGCAAAGGGCAGATTGCTGGATAGTGAGAGATTCCTGGGTTAACACATGCAACTGCCTGATATGTGTGGCCCACTGCTGTATTCCAACATGGCCTAAGTATGTGAGCATGCCCAGTTCAGACTGTCACTGTTCTGTTGCTTGACATTTGTCTCATGTATTCAAGTGTGTGAGCATGCCCAGTGTGACCTTTCAGTATGTTGCTGTCTGAGGTCCACTACATTTGTTGATGTATGTGTACATGTCCAATATTAACATTTCTACTGTGTGTGTTGAAAGTCAGGTTCTATTCTTACTGTAGGACTCACCTTTGTGTCATAACTCGACAGGGATTATGCTGTGCCTGCGGGGTTTCCATGGAATACTTTGCATAGACTTATCAATATTTCTTCATACAGGCTAACCACTGCAATACTGTCATGGTTTAGTGGGTCAGTACTATGACTATAGTGCATGGTGTCCTGGGTTCGAGGCCCATTACCGCTTATATTTTCATATTGAGCAGACCAGACTGCTTAAGGGCCAGTAGAGCAACTATGAGCATGTTGGCTTTTGTTCAGCTATGCCCTACTAAGGCCCAGCTTGTCCAACATTGCTCAATATTAACCATCATTGCTGGACGTTGGCCAATATTACTCAGCATTGACCACATTTGTACTAGT
This sequence comes from Protopterus annectens, assembly GCF_019279795.1. NCBI lineage: Eukaryota > Metazoa > Chordata > Ceratodontiformes > Protopteridae > Protopterus > Protopterus annectens. The sequence continues at coordinate 871,125,907 of NC_056727.1, read as the reverse complement.
TGGTGTGTGAGATTTTGTTTACATATACTACATGGTGGTAAATGCTGTTTAGCACAGCTTTATATTGCTTAACACATTGCAATCATGCCTCAGGTGTTGATGCAGGGCTGCCTATGTCGGATGCACATACTACACTCACTATACATGTTTGAAAGCAGGTAGTGTCAACGTAGGCATCCCTTTTACTATATGTGCGGGTCAGAGAGAGGTATCATTTCCAGAGTTCCTACCGAGCCAGTGTATGTGCTATGCATTGCCTCTTTGCCAAGGCCAAAGCATACTGGGCACACCTCCTTCTGCCTACTGGGGCAGGCTCAGGTTGTTCCTCCTCTGAGTCACGCTCTGCCTGTGATGGCCTTGGCAATGGTGGGGTCTGTTTTGCCCAGGCCTATGCTGGTCCTGCTGCAGCTGTTTTCGCAGGATCATATTATGTAGCATAGCACATACCATGACAATTTGGGTACATATAGTTGTTGAGTAATGCAAGGCTCCACCAGATGTGTCCAGGCACTGGAACTGTGACTTGAGCAGCCCAAACACACGCTTGATTACATTTCATGTTTGTGCGTGTGCCTCATTATGGTGTTTCTGTTCAGGTGTGTGTGCGTTTCTGATGGGTGTCATCAGCCACGGCTCCAGTGCATAGCCAGCATCCCCCACTAGGTGCCCATGTGGGATGTCCCCATTGGCAAATGTCTGGTACAGCTGTGTCAGATGCCAGATATGGGAATCATGGTAGCTTCCAGGGCAGCCAGCACACATATTCAGTATTATGCCCTGGGCATCACACATGACCTGGCAGTTGATGGAGGGGAAGCCATTGTGGTTGAAGTAGACACTACCCCGCTCACCGGCTGGTGCTTTGATGCGTATGTGCGTGCAATCTATTGCACCCACTACCTCAGGGTATTCTGCTATTTGCTTGAGGAGATGCATATTGCTGGCCAATACCTCACAGGAATTGGGGAAGTATACATGATCACCGACATGTACTGACATGGCATCCAGGAACTGGTGCAGTACCCTGGATGCTGATTCCTGTGATATCCCCATCATATCACCAGTTGGTCTCTGGAAGGCACCTGTTGCTAATATTCTTAGGCCAACACATACCTTAGTTTCCACTGGGATGAGTTCCCCTCTGTTGGTTCTGTGTGTGAGGCATGACCTGCACAGCTCAACAGTTTGCTGCAAAAGGTCTCTGTCCACTCTATAGCACTCCACTATCTCCAGCTCATGTAGCCCCAGGTAGGTTACCCTGGGCCTGTACACTCTTCTCCGTCTCCTCACTGTGGGTTGTCCAGCAGCATTAGCGATATCACCACCCTCAGCATGTTGCATATGTCACCTTATAACAGCAATGGCAGCCCCTAACATTTTTTGTCTCAGTAAAGCTTTTTCAGTTTTCACTTCTATTAGCTTACTGCAGTGTTGCAGTGTCTCTTGAGAGAAACATAATGGACTGTTGTTTGCAGAGTTTTAAGTGCTGGGCTGGGCTGGGCTAGTGTTCTGCCTGGGTAATTGCCTGATTCTGATTGTTTTCACCTGCTAGCTCTGCTAGTACTCCCTGGTAACTTCCCTACTATTTGGTGTGCTTCCTTTTTCCTTTCTGTTTCCTCAGGGGGCAGCGCCACGTACACAAGCGCAAACATGCGCACAGCAGCTAACACAAGTGCACACATGCTTACATGGACTAAAACGTGCTTATTCTTGTTAAAACGCGCTTACACCGGTGCAAACGCACTTACAACTGTTTACACAGCTTTACATATGCTTACTCAAGCTTACACACGTGCGCACTGTCTTACTCGGGTTTACTGGGGCACACATGCACGCATGCACACTCATCAAGAAACTTTGGTGTTATCCACGGCATACACCTTCAATTTCTTGACTTTACCTAGCCTACCTGTTGACACACCTCTTTCAATAATATGTAATTGTCAGCTGACACATGACACTCTGCTCCAATGAGCTTCACTCCTTTCATACATACCTCCCTCATGATGTCACCTATCTTCTACTCTGTTACTCCCCTTATCCTACTCCTACACTCCACTGATTGTGCTCATTTCCTATGTAAACTTGTGATTCACTATCCTAACTCTTATTTGCATAGGATTGCCTACTAATGCTTGGTTACATCTCTTAGACTGAGCTTCCCCCTTTAGCAACCTCTACTCGCTGGCCATGTTGTCTTCAGCCTGCCATTCACTTGCATTGTAAATTCATTTTAGCTATAAAATCCACATTTGTGGATCTTAATTATTAATTTTCTGTTTTTTAGGGCACAGCTCGTTTGCGCGGTGCTGTGCTACGGTTAAACCCTGGAGATCAGGATGAAAAAAAAAGTTATTTTATTTCTATTTTGCATCACTTCCCATTGCCAATGGCTGTATTTTTGGCCATTGGCATGCTTCCTCCTGTAAATGCATGCTTTTTTTGCAGCTGTCACGGCTCCGTTTTGCTATTTGCAGAACTGTACTCTGTTATCAACTGAGTACATTTCTGCAAATAACACTACTCCTACTCGGACAGGTTTGGGTTTCCTGGATCACAAATTTACCTCATTTGCATAGCTTTCACCTGCAATTGAGGTAATTTGCATATGCAAGCCCTGTCCGTGTAGGACTAGTTTGGAGAGCTCAGTTGCATGCCCCTACCGGCTGTTCCTGGATCCCTCAGTGGACATGTTGGCTGCATGGAGTCTTACTCTACTCTTAGACTCCATGCAAGCCTTCGTGAATCTGGCCCAAACATTAATGATGTATTCTTACATTAAAATAAAAGTAAAAAGGATATAATATGCAAGAATTTACATTGGAAGTATAGTTAAGTTATCTAAAGAGACTTAACTGATGCAGAAAAAAATTGAACTGTGTATATATTATAGAAAGATGTCAGTCAGGTTATGAAGTGAGGAGGTTTAGTACAGGTATAGATCCAGTTAGTAGAGAGGTGCTCTTGTAAAGAAATTTTGAAAGAAGCATAACTATGAATGGTACAAATTGCTAATGGAAGGGCATTCTAAGCACTGGCTACAACACAAGAGTAAAGTAGTTGGCCTGCAGATAGTCTGGACTTGCGGACTTGCAAAAGGTGCTGATTTTCTGATCTAAGGGACATATTTGGAAGTTAATGAGTAAATAGCATGCTTAGAGTGGGAGAATCTGAGGGTTTGAAAATTATTGTGTTTGCTGTAGTTAATTGTAGATAGGTGAGATAGTGTGTAAGTTTTACCCAGTTCAGAGAGTGTAGGGATGTGCAGTGATGGATATTGTCTAGCATTTATTGCTCATTTAGCGATCTTGTTATAACATGGTTCAATTTTAGTTTTTAGAGAGGATAGCAAGTTAGTAAACAAAGGGACATTGTCAACAAGAAATGGAAGCAGATAAGTGATACCAAGCTGTTGTTTCATGGGAGGAGAGAGGAAATGTTTGTGCCTGTAAAGAAAACTTAATTTTCAATTTGTTTTGTTGATATTGTGTTGTATGTGCAGGTGAAATTTTAGGCTTTCATCAGTTGTTATTCCTAGCAGTTTAGTGTGGTTAACTACATCTAAATTTGTGTTACTCTGGGAAAGTAGAGTGAATTGAGATTTGTTTATGGAAGTGTTTTTCTTGGGAGTAAATAAAATAAGATTGGTTTTGTTGGGATTAAGAGAGAAATGGTTATTGTATAGCCAGGCCTCTGTGGAAGTAAATGCTGACTGAGTGATTCATTGTTGATCTGGTGTAGTGTCTGTGGAGCATATAATAGTAGAGTCATCTGGATATTGTGTGAGAGACCCCTGAGTAAATGAAGAATGAAGATGATTAATAAAGATACTAAACAGGAGTGACCCTAATACAGAGCTTTGGGGAACACCAGTCAAGGTGTGAACATATGGCAATAAAGAATTTTGCCATCTAACTGCTTGCTGTCTTTCTGTTAAGTAACTGAAAAACCAGCAAAGAGATGTGGTTGCTAGACCAGTATTTGAGAGCTGAGTTAGGAAATATAAATGAGATACAGAACAAAGGGTTTTAATAAGTCAAGAAATAGGGTGGATACAATTTTTCCTGAGTCTCAGGTTTTATTGACTGTGTCCATAAAGGATATTAAGGTAGTTGTAGTGCTATGACCTGGTCTGAATCTACGTTGAGTTGGAGACAGGCTCTGGTTCTTAAGGAGGAAATGAAAGAGTTGTATGTATGCACATTTTTCAAGGAGCTTGGGGATTTGAAATAACAGGGATATGGGTTGGTAGTTTGAGATATCAGTCGAGTTGCCTCCTTTGTGAAGGGGTAGAATAAAAGTTATTTTCCAAAGTATTGGGACATATTACTCTTGGACAGACCTACTGATTAGTATACTAATAAGGTAGGCAATGTCATCTGCAGCAAGTCTTGGATATTCAGCAAGAAGATTGCCTGCTGCATTAGAGCTGGGTTTTAGCTTGAGAAGTATTTTTATAGTAGAAGTTGGGATTAACATAAGTGAGAATGTGGGTGAAGCATTTGTTGTTGACTCATCTGGAAGTGAGGTAGTAGATGAGGGGGACTGAGAAAGATGGGATTCTCCGGCTTTTCCAGTATAATTTGTACTGGAGTGGAGCTGCAGAAAGCTAGTAGTGATATTAGCTATAGAATTTATGAAGTGTGAGTTGAAGAGACTAGCAGGGTGAGGACAGGGGTTACTTTTTGTGCCAGGGTTGAAAGGTGAACTTATAGATGTCCAGAATTTTTTGGGATTTTGTTTATTATTTGTTTGAAGTTTTAGATAGCATTTTTTGTGTTTTTTTATACTAGTCATTTTACTTGGTTATGCATCTGTTTGAATCTCAATAGGTCTGAGGGGTTTTTTACGTTTTTGCCACTGTTTCCATGTTTTGTCTCTAGTTAGCATTAGTTCTTTACTAGATTTTGTTAGCCATGGAACATGGTTGGTTTTCACCCTTTTTACTCTAGGAGGTACAAGACTGTCTAGTATTTCTAAAAAAAAACGTTGTGTTGAAGTAATCCAGTGCATTATCTAGAGGAAGATATTTTAAGTTAGACCAGTTCATATTTTTTAGTATATTGGTGAATGTCTGTGGGTTAAAATTTGTAAGATTCCTAACATGTTTATAATGATACTGCTTGGAGAGGGAGGATGCTGTTCAAAGAACAAAGGCTGGGAGGTGTCCACTTAAAGCATTTCGGAGAGTACTGGCTGAAGAGATTTTAGTAGGGTCAGAAACCAATATCCAGTTTAGGATGGATCCCTCCTTAGTACGACTGTTATATCTTGTTGGAGAGGTCATAAGTTGAATAAAATGAAACATGTTTATATTTGAGAATGGAAATATAGAACAGAAATTTAACCAGGTAGTATTAACATCACCCAGAATGATGGTTTCATGTTTACTACTACTAGAGACCTAAGATAGTATTTCCTCCAGTATCGATATGTTATTGCCAGGGAGAATGTAAAGGACTAAGATACATAAATGTTTAGACTTATTTATTTTTAAGGAAGGAGAGCATAATTTCAGCATTAGAGAATTGTGGGATTATCTCTTTGTATGGGAAGATATTATAGGTATTAGGGTAAAGGACTGCTACACGACCAAACCATAAAGTTCAAAACCCAATAATAATGAAAACACAGAACAGTGATTTTTTTTCCCAGGGAAACAAATCGCTGTTCCATGACAAAAAAAAAAAAAAAAAACTTACACTTTAAACTTAAAGTGGAGGGCTTTGCCCCCACACCCCCCTGCTTAGATATACCAACTCTAAGATCGCACTCCAGTGGAGGAAATAGCAAAGCCCCAAAAACGGCCCACTATTTTTTTCCCTGGGAAGAAAATTGGTATGCAGTGGCTTTGCTATTTTTGTATTTCGGACTTTTGGGTTCGATATTACAATGTTTGAACTTCTACACATTTGACGTAATATAGACCTGTCCTTATTGTATTGTAGCCTGGGGGAGGATTTTTTAATCTTTTATATTTAGTTTCAGCCAGGTCTCTGTGGCAACAATAATAATGGGTTTATTGAGAGCTATCCAGGCATGAAGGTGAGTAGTTTTGTCATGACTACTTTGTAAGTTTAGTGTTACAACATGTAGGGATTTACAGGAATTACAGGAGTTGGATAGTGTAGGGAGGGTAGAGGAAGTGGGACCTGGATTGGGGTGGTGGATATCTCTGCAGATGGACAAGATTGAGAATATGGAAGTGTGGAGAAATGGATTTTGTATTATCATTGAAGTGTCAATGTAGAATATACTAGAGTGGGTAGAGTTTTTTTAATTGGAATCTAATGAATACTATTAACTGTTGGGATAATTTTTACTTTGGAGAACAGTATTGGAGTTATATGATAGAGATAAGAAAATATTTCTGAACAGCTTTCAGAAGGAGTTGCTAGGAAGATGGTTATGGATGTTGACTTAATGATGCATAAAGTCAAGTTGAATGAAGAAAGAAGAGGTAGTAGACGTAAAGATATTGTAGCATGAGGTAAAAAAAGGAAATGTAAAGTAGAGGAAGACATTTGGAAAAATAGTGCAACAGCCAGTAGTCAGATGTGTTAGGTCAACTGCTAAGATACAGTTGGCTTGTTTGAAGTAGTGGGTGAAGTTATGGGAATTAAGTTTAGGCATAGTGGGGGAGGGGATTGGGGGGTAGAGTAGGGGAGCAGAGTGAGCCCAAGAGGAGCATGGGTGAATGGAGCTGGCAGAACCTGGCCACATACTGAGCTCCAAAACACTATCAAAAAACAGGAGGTAAGTGCCAGAATTCTCTAAAAAGAGCTCAGTAGGACCAGCTAGACTTGTTAAAATGAAACACCAATCACAGATACTTTATATTCAGTGTTTTTAAGATAAAGGGAAGGTAGTTAGTAAGTAGTGAGGGCTAACTGATTTAAACTGACAGGAGTTTGCAATACAGTATTACCAACAGCCTGCTTTGCCAATTTAAAGATTTCTATTATAACGTTAGTAAGAAATGAAGGGACTGCAATTAGAGCTGAGGGGAAAAATCAAGTATCTATGACCTTGGTAGTGTGCGTGCCACTTATTACATAATATATTTGCAGAAATAGAAGTTTATAAACATTAAGGTTTTCTTACTGGAAAGACTTACATTTAACACTTGAATGCACAATTCCTTTTTCTGGATGCCGATGCCTGTTACACCCCCAGCATATCCCTTGTTGGTCTCTGGAAGGTTCCTGTAGCTAATATTTTAAGTGCACACATACCTTAGTCTCCACAGGTATTGGTAACTGTTGTTTTGCCCTTGCTGTCAGTTGAGGATGACAGAGGTTTCAGAGTTAATTGTAGTGTGTCTATCTACACTTAGTGTTCTATAATTTCCACCTCATGCAGACCATGAAAAGGTTAACAGGGACTAAACAGCCTTCTCCTTCTTGGCTGAAGTCTGTTAGCAGCAGCAGCAGCATAGACTTGGGCCTGTTGCACATATGCATGTATAAGAGCAACAGCAGCCCCTAACATTGTTTCCATGTAGAGTAGTTCCCATGACTGTATTCCAATAGGTTTTGGAATTCACAGGCAAAACCTGCACTGAAGTCTACACAATTGCATTATAGCTTTTTGAATAGCTCCTCCATCTTAGATTGGTTGATTAGCATACAATTCAGCTGCTTATGCAGTAATTAGCATGTCACAATGTTTATCATGTTTGCGCTGCTCTATATGGTGTGTAGAGCTGCAAACTGAATACACAACAGTGCAATACTATGTAGGCTTTATTGAATCCAGCCCTTAGACTAGACCACTATTCTTTTTTTACTGACTCCATATGAAAGCATGACAACAAACTGGTTTCTTAAATAATGCATTTGCAATGAATTTAAATTCAACAACAACAAATCAAAGGTGCAAATATTGCAGATGTTCTCCTGTACTTCTTAACATACTGCTCAGTTCTCTAGTCTAATCCATCAACTACCATTTCAGAAGAAGTCCATTACTTCCTAACGTTTTAAAATTAAACTCCTTATACAAAGCTGTATTCATGCTTCACATGAAAAACAGATGTTACAACAAAATTATTTGTGCTATGACTTTAAAGCATGTCTTCCTTTTAAATCATTTGTTAGACTGTGCATGTTAAAATGTCTTATCTCAATATGATAAGGCAGACACAGTTTACTTTAGCAGTTCAGATGACCACTCTTACCTGAAGAAATGTTCTATCAGTATGAGATCTTATTTCCTTCTTCACATTTGCTTATGTAGATAAAAGAACCAATGTGTGGTTGGACATCATTACATTTTAAGAGTAAAGGGTTAAAGGTGAAATGAGATACAGTGCTACAACTAGAGATAGCTTCACCTTTTCAACAAAATATAAAGCGTAAAGGCCTGGAAGTTGCTGTAACAATAGGCCAGCTTGGTGAAGGTAAGCTATTTTAACATTTCTGGTAACAGTTATAAAACCGGTTGTGTTACAGTTGTTTTTCTAATGACTAATAGTATGTTCTATAGATATTTTAGGGGTTTGAGTTCATATGATACTTGCTGAGATGTCTACTTAAACAGTTGTATATAGAATCTATCATTCTTCTAGTATGACAAGCAACAATTTAGGTCCCCAACCCATGTAAAGCTCTACACTACATCAAACCACTAGTAACTACAGCTTTGAAACCCTGCAGCTTACATCAAGCCAAAATCAGAACTTGCAGATATCAGTGTTATGTTAAATTAAGCTATCATGTTGGACCAAAAACTGAGTCTAACTTTAAGTATTGTCTCATCACTGTGAGCTATAAGGTATTATACATTAATTTGCTGTAGATCTGGCAACAATATAAAACACTAGCAAATCAAAATAAGTCATCAGGATTTTGGTTGCTGACATGAAGAAGTAAATAGTGAAGTTTTGCGAGCCCTGAATTGTGATTAATAAGCAGGCAATTTTCTAGCAGTTGTGTTCCTTTAAACAAAGTACTGCTTTAAGTCATGGTTCTTTTCTAGTACCATCTTACTTTAGTTAGTTCTTACACTGTGTGACCTGCCACAGTGGAAAAGCATGATGCGGTGGTGTGAGCAAATTCTAATGATGTTTGAATGATGCTTGCAGGTTGCTGAGTCAACATCAGATATTTTAAGCTTCACTGCCTAGCTTCATTACAGTTGAGAGACAACAGTTTTATTTAAGTGATCTTGGGTCAAACCTGAAAAGGTGCAATTAAGTCCAGTGGTTTTACCCAGTCAACATGAAGGTAAAAAAAAAACATTAAAAAAGGATATTATGCTCTAGAGCTCTAAAAATACAAGGCTGAAATTACTGCTGCATCATATCCCTGTATATGCACGTGTGTCCCTATTTATTAGATATGCAGCTTTCAGATTTGAATATGACTGCCAGTCTGCCTTAAGGAAATACATGCATGCATATATATGTGTGCAAACAAAACTGGAGCACTCGGAGTAATGTGCTTCATTATGTAGAGAGTCTTTCAACATTTCACACACACTAGTTTGCTATTTTCAATTTCATTCCATAATAATATTTACTGGTTAATCAGATTTAAAGACAAAGGAATACTGATTACCTCTCATGTAGGTACCATCAGTGCAACACTTACCATGAAAATGATTTTAATGACACACATTTAAACCCAAATAGACATAATGCACCTAAATAGGGCATATGATACACTTATAGGAAATCCCCTAGTGTGCAATTAGATCTACCTTTTACCTAAATAAAAATAAATATCATGCAATATATGTCATTTACATTATAGCTGTACAGCAATTCTTCAATTTTACTTACGGCTTGGGATGTTATTAAGCATCCTTTATTTATACTGGCATTCTTGAGTTTTGCATCTTTTTATTTATGTCTGTTATTTGCAAGTTAAAGAATAAAATCATAAAACAAGTTATTTAAAGTATCATTGGGCCAGCTACAATAATAAGACTTTTTTGTTTAGAAACAAATATAAATAAATAAATAGTTACATTAGGGAATTTTCTTAATATATCAGCTGAGTATAACTAAAATATATTTTCTACTTTTTCAGGAAAACATCAAAGTATATGAGAATATGGCTATAGCCCTTTATCACAGATAACTAATTATATGATTTATTGTGCTTCCCAAACAGGCTTTCTTCATGGTGGGGGTTAAGTAAAAGAATAATCTTCCATTTCAGTGTCCAGTAGTCTGTCTAGCAGTATTGATTCATATCAAACTTGATACCATATTTAAAACAGAAGTCCTTGTTTTACACATTCAAAATGAGTGATTTGATTTTTAAAGCATTTCCTAATTCATAATTAGCTGTTGTTTAATTGTATTGTGAAATGTGCTTTTGTAACTACAATTGAACCTGTTATAAATATTTGTCATTGCTGTTATCTTTAGGTTGCTAATAGCATGTTTATGTTTACTTCTTTCTCAAGAAACATTTCCAAATTTATTCACACCTGCTGCAAGCAATCATTAATATCAGTCTGAAATGTCAAAATGATGGCTGAAGATATAGGACCCTTACTGAATAAAAAAATGTCACAGTCTCTTAAGCATTCATTACTGAGTTCCATTTCTCCTTCATATTGTTTATCTGATATGCTGAATTATTTTGAATATTATTTGCTAGAAGCAATCATGCATGAGCACACCCTTTACTACAATATGTTTTTCACTTGAGAATATTTTCGCCATCTTAGGCGTGCAGACAAGATGTGATACCGGCACAACTGTTATGAAACATGGAAATATTTTGCTGACTTATGACAATTTAACTCCTTCTTAGGACAATTTTTTTAATTAGTTTAAAGTCTGAAAGTTCACTGGCTTCTTTTTCTACAAGGAATTTTTGATCCATGATAAACAAATGCTCCTTTGTAAGTCATTCACTGTATTTTCACATATACATATAGCAGTGCTTTATTTCAGATATCGCTTGCCCTTCATTTGTACAAATGTTTCCTTTAATTAACATTTACCTTTCCTCTATCTATTCAGATATAACGATTCCTCACAATATCTTCCTTTGAAAACACATCAGTGATTCCACTAATGTCATCACTCTATTCCATTGGGAAATAGGTTGCGTTTCTTAGGCTTCTACCTTTTCTTACAATTTTGATTATGGGTTTGCAACATTTTTGATGGCCCTTATTGAAATATTACCTTTACACTTATTTCTATATCATTTTGAAATGAAGCTTGTCAAACTGAAAAAAAGTTAGATCTTTGCAATAATTTATGAAGCAACACTATAGCCTCTTTCCTCCTTTTATATTGAGAGCCCTTGTTTTGCAACCAATGAGCAACACTGTAGATCTGTAGTTATGTTTCTCTGCCACTGTTTCAGCTGCAGATATAATTTTACAACAAGCTTATTCAAGCTTCATCAATGTGTTATTCAGACATATGTGCACACTAATGTGTTATTCAAGCACATGTGCATTGAATTTCTGCTGTTTTACTGTGCTTTGTATTATATCTATTATGCCCATTTCAATTTACATTATGAGCTGTAAGAAAGACTACAGTGTAGCACTATAGCACATTTTAGTAACATCTGCAAAGAAGTGGGGTGCCCCTTCTAACACCTCCATTTTGTCACAATAAGATTTCCAACCCTAAATGAAGACCATGCCCCCTGGGACTCTGGTAATAATTTTTCCCCTTACACACCTTACATACTGACATTAATTATAGCAGTTCTGGTTGTAATTACTCAGCCACTGCCCTCTCTAGCAAACAACACTAGTGTTAATTTTTTGGGTCTCTGGGTTTATTTTGTGATGCTTGCCTGATTATTTTGTGATGGTGGCCATTTAAAAGGCTGTCAGTAAGAAGGTCATATCACAAAAACAAATCATACTTTTTTTTTTATTTATTCTGAATGACTACATCTATGCAGCAGTTGAAGTAGGCCAGTTAATTAACTACTTATTACTTACTGCATATTAATGAAGGCACACTGCCTGAGCTCCTGGTCTTACACGGAGTGTGTAAGAGTGCAGGGGTTATGACTGAGAGCAGAGCTCACAGAATATACACGCCCCTGCAATAAAGAACAGCAGAAAGCCCTTAAAGAATTAATGAGACTGCTCAAAGGTGTCCGCATACTCCCAGCAACATTCCCCCCACGTGTACAAGAGCAATGGTAAACACAAACAATATAAAGATACTTTTTTTTTTTTATGAAACAGATTAAATTTAACTGTAGGTGCCCAGGTTTGCCCATCACTTAGCTACAGTTAATGCAGCTTAAATGGCAGAAGAGGATAAAAAGGAAGATATATGCAAATGAAGCAGTATAGCAATAGTGTAGTGGGCAGAGAATTCTCCTTATGCGCAGTCATTCCCAGTTCGAGTCCCACTGCAGCACATTCCATTTTCCATGTCAAATCACATTATGACCAATATTTTTAGTTGCATAACCTACTAAATAACATATATTTGTGAACTGGAGTACTGTATTAAATGTAGATGTGAGGTGTCAGTGGCATAATGTTGCAAAGTCCACAGATAATCACAGGAATCAGGAATACAAATGGAAGGTAAAATGTGTAATGAATGATAACTGCATACAGCTTTCAAATCCCCCACCTCCCCAAGAACCATTAGACATCACTGTCTAAATTAGTGCAGTGGTAAGCGGGAGTAAGCAAGTGTAAGCACTATTAAGCAGTAGTAAGTGGGAGTAGGTATATGTAAGCACTAGTAAGTGGGCTTAAGCCCGTTTGTGGGGGGTAAGCAATGCACACACAGGTTAAGCAATATTGAAGCTAACTCTCTGTAAGCATCATTAACCAGAGGTTAGCAGTGCTTACTCTTGTGCAAACCTGGGCAAACCCACTTACAAGTGCTCAAAAGTGCCTTAATCAATCTGTATCCAATGGCCCTTGTTCTGCCCAGCAACAAAATAAACAGCCTTGCAGGTCTTGAGCCTAGGACCCCATACACTATAGTCACAGTAATTAACCACCAAGCCATCACAGCAGTACATAAGAATGAGGTATCACCAAACAAATCCTCACTATAGTAAAATCAAACTAAACATGTGAAAGGAATCAGTATACAGTCATATGTTCTATAACCTACTACATAACATAAATATGTGAACTGGAGTATAGAAGTAAGCCCAGATGTGAGGTGTAATTGTAATAGAGTGTTGAAGTCCCCTATTAAACCCAAGGACCTTATACAGTGTACAAACACATGAATCATGGATACCAGACATATATATAAGATGTAATGAATAATAAATCAATGCCAAAAAGCAAATATAATGCAAAGTAAATATTAAGCAATGCTAAGCATTGCACAGGCCAGCTTAGTTGGTGTAAGCAATGTGTAGACCATCTAACTGAATTTGCCAAGTGGTATACCCCTTTAAACAATGCCAACCTTAGGTAAGCAGGTTTGCCCATAGCTTAGCCATTTTAAAACTGGTCAATCACGGCAAAGTGCAGGAATTTGACCCTACTTAAACCCAACAGGTTGAAATACATCTCATAACTGGTTGTAGCTTCCCCTTGCAGGCATCATGTCATAAAGGGGAGAGGGAGTGCACTTTTGGGTGCAGCGCTGGGGCATCCAGGAGTCCGGAGTCATGGCAGGACTCCTTGTCAAAGACCATGAGCAGAGACTGTTGCAGGGCTAGTAACAGGGTTCCCGATATAAGGCGGAAGCCTGGGACCATCTCGCCTGTGACATCACCAGTGCCACTGGCATACCCTGAGCTGATGAGCAGGTCAGGCATCACTATGCTGACCCAAAGCAGCATAAGGGAGATCTCTTGGATCAGTGGATCCAAGAGACTAAGACGGCAAGTGCTTTCCAAGCTGTGTGTAAGTATCACTCCACTACCTGTTTAATAACTGCCAGCTCATGTATATTATGGATAGGTATGGCTAAATATTCCTCTTTTGTCCTTTACAGTGGCAAGTGAGTGGGCCACAAACCAGGAGGCCCATGGATGTTGCCTGCAGAGGTTGTGATGCGAGGCAGATTAGTATACTCTTGCATGTACTGTCATAGGAAATAAATCTAAAAACATTAGTAAGTTAATTGCCAGTATAAAACCTGTATTGTTTAAGGCAAGTACTGCATACACCAGAGGATATGGCAGGAAGAGTCTCATATAGTTTGTATGTAAATAAAAGCATAATAGCCTGACAATAAAGGTCTAACCGCTGGACTGGATGTATATACTCTGGTATTGTATGGTAATGTAAATTGGCAATTACTTAATAGTACTGCTGTATTATGCACTGATACCCACACTGTGCAACATAAATAGAATGTGTAGGAATGTCTGTATATGACTGGTGTAATCCCCAGAGGTCATTTAGTACAACTGAGAGAGACATAGACAGAAAACAGTGAAAAGACAGACAACAAAATCCAAATAGTACATGCAACTGAGACATAAACTGTTGTATTTTTAGCACACACAGCCATGGTTCGAATCCTGGGAGTGGTAGTAGTCTGCATACAGAATCATACCCCACAACTGTACAGATATGTCCAGAATGTCCAGTAAATTGTCCGATATCTGCTGTCTGTCACAATGTCCCCCTGGGAAATCAGTGGGATGATCCCAGACGTATAGGCAGCAAACAAGAAATACAACTGATTGTCACACATCTATAAGCACAAACCGGTCACTCTAGCAACTCCCCAACTGTTATGACAGTAACAAGCCAAGTATGTTCTATCTACACCCCCATGTTGTCAAGCCAAAGTGTGTACAGTAACAGAGTGAGATGTATGTGCATAATACTAATGTGAAATCTGGTACTTTGTGTGGCAACATTCAGGTAGTGCTAACAAACATTGCTCCCACAGGTATGTTGGATAAGAACACTGTGCTGAGAAATAAAGGCTTGATACCCTGTACTGGTACTGTTTACTCTGGTATTGTATGGAATTGTGAGTGTTGCAGTTGCTCTGAATAATAAGGCATCACTGATCACTGTCACCCACACTGTGCTACATAATATAACTGTGTGGGAAATCCTGTATAAGAGTGTTGTAAGTCACTAAAGGTTGAAGAGGGCAATAGTCTACATATGTTCCAGTTCACCTGCATGTGGTCAAGACATGGCCAGAGTCTGT
The DNA here is from genome assembly GCF_019279795.1 of Protopterus annectens. Lineage (NCBI taxonomy): Eukaryota > Metazoa > Chordata > Ceratodontiformes > Protopteridae > Protopterus > Protopterus annectens. Next base: position 871,110,813 of record NC_056727.1, on the reverse strand, counting down.
GCAAAAAGAGATGGACAGGTATGTGCTTAACATCAACCTGGAATCTGGGAGTATGGGTAGAAACAGTTAGTGTTAACAAACAATTCCTCCACAGGTATACCAGGTAAGAGGTGTATACTGCAGGTAAAACCAGTTCATGTATAAAGATGTCGACAGACATATCATTGTCCAAACTAAGGAAATAGGGTAGTGTAGTAATACTTGTAAGGTACAGATGACAGCACTGACTAGGAAAGTAATGCTAACTACAGGAATATACTAGTTGTTAATTGACATCTCCCCCCCCACCATATCTCCAACAATACAATAAATACCCACCTCAACTGGTACGTGATGACTCCACTGTTATGTTGGGACATATGTCCTATTGGTTGATAATTATTTAAATCTGTTTCTATGAATGTGCAATGTTGAAATACTCCAATGTTGGCGGCATGGTGCCATCAATGTACCTGCATGCTGTTGTTATTACCACTGTAGTCCCATATATGCATGTGTTCCGCTTGCTATGCAACTGTTCCATATCTGTGTTTGGGTTAATGGGAATATCTACGCATGCTGTTATACCTACCCCTGGAATGTGTTGACTATTACTAACCCACATATGTTGATACACCATAAACACTATAGCACGTATGGGAATGAGGGTTCAGGTGGACACACATGTTCCACCTCAGCTGGCCGTGGCACCGGGCACCAGCACATCTGGGGCCCAATCCGGGACCTCGTCATCCATTCGCCCTGCACCACCTTCAGTTGGAACCATCTCAGGGGATGGGGTTCATCCCCCGGGAGCAGGTTCGGACAGGAAGTTGTCACCCATTGCCAGGTCCAGGTCATGGTGCACAGAGAGCTCAATCATCAGTTTGGAGATTTTCTACACCAGCACGAGGACCGCATATCATGACTAGTGGGTCAGCCTGGCTCTCTGACTCAGCCCCCAGCACAGCCACCTTCGGGGCTGTGAAGGTGCAGTGGTGACTGCCCATGGGTGGGGATGTCAGTCCCACTGTTTCCACTAGGGGGCTTATGGGTTTTCGATTTCCAAACACCCCTTCCCATCAGGTGTTTACCCCCCACATGTGTCATATACCGCCTCTGTATACGTCTTGGTTTTTCTCTTCTATCAACCTACCCAACCTACCTCCCCAAATATACCTACTATCCCTCCCCAACATCCCACTCTCACCTGAAAAAAAAAGGGCAATCTGTTCCCAAAAAAAATCTCACCGCATTCATAGCTGTCCATTTAACACACGTGTCCACTGGACACATGTAATCTGGTCTACTTGGCATCACAACATATTATTGTTGTCCTCACCCCTCTCTCAGGGGTTTGAGTGTCCAAATCTACCTCCAAATTCAGTGTATATGCACAGCTGTTGCTATAGAAGAAATGGACAGCTATGGAGCTTCCCTACACCCTCCTGCACATCCCTAGCTATCTTCCCAACTGTCTTTCCCTCTTTGTGCCCCTTTTTCACCACTTTCCTATCAACCCTTTTTTCTTTTCTTTTAAAGAACTTAGCACGGGGGTAAGTGGAGGTAAGCACTTTTAAGCAGCAGTAAGTGGGTATAAGCTTGTTTGCGCTGGGGTAAGCAATGCCTACACAGGTTAAGCAATTTAGAAGCTGAGTATAAGAAACTGTAACCAGAAGTTAGCAGTGCTTACCTCCATGCAAACCCGCTTACAACTGCTTAAAAGTGCCATAATCACTCTGTATCCAATGGCCCTTCTTCTGCCCAGCAACAAAATAAGCATCCTTTGCAATGCTCGAACCCAGGACCCTGCACACCATAGCCAAAGTGATTTGCCACTAAACCATGTCAGATACACATAACCCTGATGTTTTCACAAACATATCATCCAGCCCAGTCATTCAACAGTACAGGAAATGTATTTCAACATGTAGATGTATGTGTGTGTGTGTGTGTTTATATTAATATCTAAATAGATATAACATATCTATATATGTAGACATTATATATATATATATATATATATATATATACATATATATTCATACATACGCATACATCTATAGATATATACGCATACATCTATAGATATATATGTCTACATCTATATGTGTATATATATATATATATATATATATATATATATATATATATATATATAGATATATATGTAAGCATAAATATATATCTATATAGGTATATACAGACATACATCTATAGATATAAAAGGGAACATAACAAAAAAATATATGTCCACATGCACCATTAATGGGGTTTAGGGGCCCCAAACAACATATATCTTGTACGTATAAATATCACCCCCCCACAGCCAAACACATCTGCCCTGCAATACAGTGCCAACTGTTGCAGATCCCATAACCAGGACCTGACACAACATGGGCACAAGATGTTAACAGTACTCCATCCCACCTGTATGATATCAAGCTGGTATCAGTAGCATATCATGCAGTACAGTCTGGCTACCATAGGGAATGCACAATGTGGAAGCAATCAACATTCCTGGGATACATATACACAGACACATATATGGAGATACATATATATAGATATATCTATATATATATATATATATATATATATATATATATATATATGTGTGTGTACCTACACACACACACAAAAATATGTATAGGAAGATACATATGTAGAAGGTGCACACAATACAGAACAGCCACTATGCCTACAGTTGCCATCTTACCAACTGGACACTGTATGAGCCACCCATACAAATGACAATTGTTGCCTGCAACATATACCCACAGAGAGGTCAAAGGATAGAACACCACACACAGGTTTGCATACACGGGAGAGCTTTATTTGTGTACTATTACAGTTGTATATGCCATGTCATATAGCTGTTTAGACACTGATATACACATAAACAGAGTAATGGAACTGTGAAACAATTATATTAGTACAGTAGTCTGTAAAGGTTTACATATGTTGCTGTCCAGACAAAGGCCTTCAACTAGTACAATAGTAAAGACAGACTGGGCCACAAGATACCAGTCACTCAACAATAAGTAATGCAGATGTATAGTCCAGCAGCATCTATCTACACTCTGTACACAATCCCTAGGGGGTTAAGACCTCAGCTGACACAATGGGATGTATCTGTTACATATGGAGGCACAACTGGCACCATCACAATCACACTGACAAACAGAACAGTCTGTATGGCAGGAAGCAGTAGGCCTGCATTTACCCAAGGTGAATTGTATGGTATTGCACATCCAGATACCTTAAGGCAGCTTACCTCTGATACCCCCACATGTTGTAACAGCCTAGGTTAGTTATGGTGCATTCCCCCAGACTCAATAATACAAGGCCATATACCACTGTTACATACACTGGCTTCTGGAGTGCATAAGGGCACACAAGTATTATGTAGGTGAAGCCCACACCTATATGGACCAAACCCCACAATATGTGTGGGGGACACAACAACAATGGGCTGATGGCAGGAATGGCAGCATGACATACTCAAAGCCCACTACATAACCCCTGACAGCATGTCATATGTACAAAGTCTGGTATGTAGGTGGAGGACATAGGCTGGAACATAGGCTCATATGTGTAAAACTGTCATACACTAAGCAAGTCACTGGTATTACAGGATAGTCTGCAACATACCCTTAGTCAGGAATATGAAGTGAAAAACAGAAATGGATGTAGCCATGTACTGATAGCACTCAACACACACACTGCCAGTGATATATCTGACACAAGACCTGTGTGGTGGACAGACAAAACATAATAGGCACACCTCTGGCCGTCAACGGATAGGCCCACAATTGAGAGCTATGCAGACAGACTGAGTTCCAAGTTAAACTAGTATGTACACACAAACCCTGTATCACTGGTGCTACACAATGCATACAACACTACTGAGACTCTGTCTGTAGTTCTGGAACCTCCTACAACTATGTAGCTGGCCTGAGTGTGCAGGTTCTCCTGTAAGAGGTATTGCTACCTGCTGTCTGTAACACTGCTGCCCACACACTGGAAGTATGTCCATCATACAGGAAATGTAAAGTGACCGCACCCACATGATGTAGGGATTTATAGTAGTGGATTGCCATGACAGTGGTAATTGGTAGTACTACACAGCATGCTGCATGCAGGTAGCAAGTGGAGGACACTGATTGGTGCAGAGGCCATCACCTGATCATGTGCATCACCTACAAAATCCATGCTGCAATCTATGCAAAGCAGCTCATTCCATTTACTGGAGAGAGACTGAGAGAGAGGAGAGAGAGAGAGAAAATGCAAGGCACAAAAAAAAAAAAAAAAAAAAAAAAGAAACATCAAGCAAACCATCCGGAAGAGACTTCATTCCCAGAACAGGTATGTGAAGTATATATGCATGTAACTGACCATAGTACTTGGTCCATAATAATGGGATAGATGATGTGGAATGATTTATCTGTGCCTTCAGGTGTTGTTGTAATGATGTTCAGCTGAACAACTGCTAAGGACAATAGAGTCCATCCCTGTGTGTAGTGGGCCACACCCATCAACCACGCAGAGCAGCTCTGATTGATAAGATGTAAGTCATCATAATGTGTGTTGTGTAATGGGAAGTATGTATGTTACTGTGTTCAATAGCTGCTGGTGGAAGTAATGCCATAATGATGGACACGTGGGTTCCACAGCCCACCTCTTGCAGGATACTTGGGTTAACCTGTATTGTAGCATGCAGGAATGTCATAGGTGTGTAATAGGGTTACCTGCCATCTGGCCCTACATATACCCCACCTAATATCAGGCTGTGTCCATATGTGGCACCTGTCTGTGTTGTAGCAAGGCAGAACAGTGCAGCTGTGCAGGAAGGTGTTGTGAGATTGTGGACCTGATGTCTGAATGCACCACACATATAGGTATGCATATGTGTATATATATATATATATATATATATATATATATATATATATATACATATATATATATATATATATATATATATATATATATATATATATATATATATATAGGTTCATAGGTTCATAGGTTCATACTAGGCTATCTGCCCTGGGGCATTTATAAGCCTAGCCCGATTGTGTTTGGCTTACGCCACCCCTTGATTTGAGTATACTGTGCCATTTTTAAAGTTTAGTTTACTGTGCCTCTGTCTAATAGTGACACGGAAGTAATCCCCCGGGACAAATCTATGATCCCTCATCCACTCATCAGGATTCTTCTTGAAGAGAATCAGTGAGGTGCTCTGCCTAACATGAATTGGAATTCTATTCCAGAGCAAAGGGAGCCTCTGGGTTATGAATCTGTCCCTCCAGCATGTTCTATTTATTTCTGTGCTGAGGTTCAAGTCCCTCGAGCACATGGCTCTAAGGGATTTAGATTTACTGAGGTGGAGCATGTCCATTAATTCTGGGTTGGACATAGCTTTATATGTCAGGCATAGATCACCTCAAAGTAGGCGGTATGCAACTGAGTAGAGCTGGAGTTTTTTTAACCAAGCAGCATATGGCATCTGTTTGAGTCCCTTGATCCTCCTGGTGAGGTACTTTTGGGGTCTTTCTAATTGCTGCAGGTGTCGGGTAAGGTACATCCCAAAGGGGGCATTGTATTCTGTGATGGGCCTGATGAGGGATGAATAAAGGGGCACGATTACCTCTCTTGATCTAGATGTGAATCCTTTCATGATGAGGTGGGCTATGTAGAAGGTCTTTCTAACCACTTTGGCAATGTGGGTGTCAAAGGAGAGATTGCTATCAACTTAGGTCCCCAGATCCCTAATTACTTTCTCTGTACTTAATGGGTTACCACCTATGTGGTAATTTGTGGGCACATTGATTTTGCCAAAGGGTATGACTATACACTTTTTGGCATTTAGCTTTAGACCACGGCTTTGGCACCAGTTATCCGTCTCTGCGAGACCTTTTTGAAGGATGTTTGTGTCAGCTGGAGAGTCGATTATGGCGCCCAGTTTGCAGTCATCTGTGAACTTGGTGAGCCATAGTCCTCCCACGTTGGCCTGTACCTCAGAAAAGTAAATACCGAACAAGAAAGGTCCCAGGACAGAACCTTGTGGGATGCCACTTGTGACGGTTTGAGTCTGACATGGCTCCAACAACTCTGACTCTGTGAGTTCTGTCTTTGAGCCAGTTTGCGACCCATCTTGTGACATAGTGGTTTATATTTAGGCTGGATAGCTTATCTATGATGGCCGAGTGGGGTATTGTGTCAAATGCCTTTGCGAGGTCCAGATAGGCTGTGTGGACTACCTTCCCTTCATCTATGGCCTTGGTGACTTTTTCGAAGAAGTCGACCAGGTTCAAAAGGCAGGATCTGCCCTTGACAAAGCCAAATTGGGTAGGATCTAGTGTCTGTAGGTCCCCAATGTCTTTGTTTATGAGTTCCATGATGATCCTCTCCATAGCCTTGCAGACTAGGCTAGTCAAGCTTATGGGGTGATAGTTTCCAGGGTCTGCAGAGGTGCCACCTTTGTGGAGTGGGACCACTGTTGCTGTACGCCATTCTTTGGGCACATATCCTGTATTGAGGCTGAGATTGTACAGCAGTTTTACTTGAGGGATTAGTTCTTCTTGGAGTTCATGTAGGACGCAACCCGTGACGCCATCTGGTCCCATGGAAGCAGTGTTTTTTGCTTTGGAGAGGGTGACCTTCACCTGAGCATCAGAGATGTTTGGGAGGCTGCACTCTGCCGGGATAGATACTTGCTCTTTTGGGGGGAAGGGGGTGGAGAAGTTTGCACTGAACCTGTCTGCCAGGATATTGGCGATGTCTGTGGGTTCAGTGTATTTTTTGTCATTTAGAATCAACTCAGAACAAGTCTGGGAGTTGCATCCCAGGTTCCTAACATAACTGAAAAAAGCCTTATGATTGTCTTTAGTGTCCTGTGCAATTTGTCTCTTGAAGCTGGCCTTGGAGGATTTTATGAGGGATCGTAATTTTTTGCTAGTACTGATCAGAGATGCCTTCCCTTTTAGGGATTTTGCTCTATCATGTAGTAGCTTCCTCCTTCTGTTGCACAGTTTATTTATGGCTGGGGTCCACCAGACTAGATGCCTGCCTTTGGATGATTGGGTCTTGATTTTGTTTGGGACAGCATGATCCATGCATTCCTGGAGATGTCCGTAGAATGTGTTTATATAGGATTCTGCAGTTTAGGCTGTAGTTTACATTGGCCCTGGGGCCTTGAAGGAATCCACTTCGGTTTTGAGAAGTGTGAAGTTCGCTTTTGAGAAGTTTTTCACTGTGGTTTTCTGGGCTGGGGTGGGGTTGGGATGTGGATATCCAGTGAAATTAATTTATGATCTGATCTTACCAATGAGGGATATACTTCTGGTATGGAGCATAGAGTCCCCGTGTTGGTAATGATCAGGTCTAGTATGTTTTCCCCTCTTGTGGGAGTGGTGACTAGTTGTTCCATAGCATTTGAGTTTATAAATTCCAGGAACCTTTGGGCTAAGGTGCTGGGGCTTGAGTAAAGCTCCCAGTCTGTTTGGGTAGTTGAAGTCACCCAATATAATGGTGTTTGGAGAGATCTTCATGTTCTCCAATGTTTTCAGAAAAGCCAAGTGGGATTCCTGACTTTGAGAGGGAGGTCTGTAGGATGCTATAAACTGAAAAGCAGTCTTGCCCACTGTCAGTTGCACATGGATGGTCTCCGATACTTCGTGCAATGCCACTAACCTGGAGGTGTGGATATCCTTGATAAATATGGAAACTCCCTCCTTTGTGGTTCAGTCCAGGTTTTGGGGCCGAAAAGCATGATATGAGGTATAACCTGGTAGTGCTGGGGTGCTCTCTGGAGCCTTGAACCAGGTTTCTGTCACTGCACAGATATCAATGTTCTCCATACTGAGGAGAGCTTCGAGTGCATGCATCTTGAGGTTAAGACTTCTGGCGTTTAGCAGCATTACCCTTAGTTTCTTGTTCCTTGTGCTGTCAATGGAGGTGGGTTTGACTTTGAGCCTTGCCTAAAAAGGCACTATGGGGTGGCAAGAGCCTTTGCCAATATCAGAAAGCCCAGGGGTGACAGGTGCAAGCCATCCCTAGCGAAGCAACGTGGCTTGTCGAGCATGTCATCCCAGGCTGACAGACACTGGATCCCCTTTGAATGACACCAAAATTTTAGCCAATTGTTAAAATCAGTCATTTTGTCTTTATACTGTGGCATCATTCTAGGTGAGGGTAAGATGCTGCTCAAGGTCAGGGTCATACCGGCCTGGGCTACATGATCAGAGAGCTCCTCTATGTCTCTTTTCATGTAGTTGAGGGAGGTACATCTCAGGTCATTCATGCCAGCATGTACAATGACTGAGTCATATTTGTATTTGCTTTGGAGTGACCTGAGTGCTTGTGTTATGTGGCGGATCCTAGCGCCCAACAGGCAGCTCACTGTGACCTTCTCTTTATTCAGCCTGGTGAGCGGGACGCCAGTGTGTCTGACAATAGAGTCACCTATTACAAGAGTATCAGGTGTGTTATTCAGCCTTAAGGGCTGTGACTGCTTGGCACACTGACTTTGTGTGCTATGTGTTGTACGTGTTTTGTTATGGGGTAGCGTATATATATTTATATGTATGTCCACAAATATACAGATAGCCATGTGTAGACATATATAGGAACACATATATACATCATATATATATATATATATATATATATATATATATATATATATATCTACACATATATAGATATATACCTATATGCACATGTCTACATATATACAAACACACACACATATATGTATGTAAATACATGTCCCCTATATTACCACCACAGTGTTGCATGTTATGTACAAGGAAACAGCACACATAGCAATACACACAGATATCTACAACTGTCAGTGCGGGCAACATGGACAGGTATGTCACATGTGAATCCCTTGTTGGGACCACATTGTCCTTCTCTGTGAAGTATGGAATGGGAATAGGGGGGAGTATGGCAGGCATAGTTGTGGAGGTGGTCAGGGTTGGTAGATATAAAGGACAGCCTACAGGGGTGGTATGTGACACATGTGGTGGGTAAACACACTGGATGGTGTGGGTGGTCTGTGATGTGGATGCCCCATGGGCCCCAATATAGACACAATGGGAACAAGCCTCCCACACACTGCTACTCCAACAGCAGTCCATGTCCCAAAGGTGCCTGGCCTAGAGGCAGAGCAGGAGGAGCATGTGGGCCCTGTGAATGTGTACTGGGTGCCTCAAGGTGATGTAGCACATCCCCCATGTGTCTGTGGAGCCCATTATGGAACAGACCCTGGACTTGACCTCAAGGGACAGGAACATATCTGTGTGTGCCCCTGGGGGGGGGGCAACATCCCCTGAGTTGGTTCCACCTGATGGTATTGCTGGACCAGTACATGAGGAGGCCCCAGGGTGGGTCACACATGTGATGTGGCCTGGTAACTTGGGCAGATGACTATGGAGAGGTGGTTCTGCTGGCTGATTGTACATATACATGCTATTGTGTCACTGTTATAGAACATATGTCAGTAGTAATAGTCTACACAATCCTGGAACATGTCCAACAGCATGCATAGATAACCCCAATAACACAGAATGTCAGATGTGCAGCAAACACATAGCAAGCATACCACAGGCATATATGGAACCATTGTGGCCCTGACAATGGCATGCAGGTGAATAGCCTGTAACAGGCCAGCAATGATAGTGTCTACACAGGAAACATGGCTACAAACACATTGCACAAAGCATGGTACAGTATGATATCTGCCCCACTGGTAGGTATGCTGCAGCCATACCTATTGAGTTGTGTGTACAGTTTGTTGTCGCTGATATGGTGGGGGCGGTGACAGTGATGTGTATTAAGAACTGAGGTAACCTTGCTGCATGACGTACTCACACCTGTGCCCATCTTTATGTCTTTCAGGCACAATGTCCCATGGAAGGCTGCCAGCGTACACAGCAGCTGAAAATGACATTCTGGTGAATGACCTCATACAGCACTATGCAGTCTTGTTGACCAGCAGAAGTGGACAACCCTGTGATATGACCAAGTCCACAGGGTAAATGATGTCAGACTGCACAACCGTAGTTATGAGCAGGTCCAGCATCATTTTTTGACCTGTTTCACAATGCCCATCAGTGTGCTGCTGCAGTCTGGGGGGATCACTTCACCACAGGGGGTGGCCATGCCTTCCATCCCCCCCTGGCAAGTGTGGAGGAGCTCCTAGCCAGCCTCGTGGCACCTGCCTGTCCGCATAGCCACCAACTGCCAGACACCTTTGGGGAGGTGGGTGCCACCCATACACCAGCCAAGGAGCATGCAGGTAAGGCCACAGGGCACATCAGTAGTCCACTGTTGTGCATACATCCACATCGGTACAGGTAGAACATGTATTTCTGACATTTCATAGATATATTTTGTTGCTACATAGTAGTGATAAACAGATGTGCATATGTGGTAGTATTGTGGACATGTACTGTTGTACTGTAATGCTGCACCCACCCTGTAGCAATGCCACAGATGTGGCCACTGGCTTTGCATCTCTCACCCTCTTATGTAGGTCCCTCCGGTATACCACCAAGGCAACAGCCTGTATCTTGTGAGTATGGTTTATGTAGATGCTTGCCAATACACCGGGCATGTAATGGCGATGGTATATTCCATGCACACATCTAACACACCTACCCAGAATGCATGCTGTACATATGCATGTATTTTTGCTGTTAAATGCATGGCATCCCAGTGGTGACCATGATGGGGTATTGGAAGGGCATGTCAGACACCTGCATGATAACTAACATCCTGTCATTATGGAATGTGTCCACAGGGAGTAACATAATGGTGGGAGACATGGCCTACAGTAGGGACATGTTTGGAACAACACCCATATACAGTGCAACACCAGTGTATATACCTGTAGGACAATGGCAACTGTTGCAGAGTTACACTATGGCATAAGGCATTACTGTGTTCCACATTATCAGCTGGGACTAGGCTGTAACATGTGATGTTCAGTCTATGGGACACTGCAAAGTGATACATATGTGTAGGCCTTACTTGTCATGCATCTGCAAAAAGGCTGAAGGAGGGGGGGTGTCAGCATGACACACCTGTGCACTGAAGCAGGGATCCTTAGGATGCTAAGAATGGCTGTATCTGCACATCGTCAGGTTCAGGAACTGTGGCAGATGTAACCCTATCTCCACAGCAATAGTGACGGCAATGTGTGAACACCAAGGGATGTGCACATGAGTAGACCTTGCAATCATGCAGATTAGGGGGACATGTGTAGGGCAGACTGAACATACACTGGCAAATGCAGATGGCCCATGCTAGTATACCCCTGCCAGGAGTTGTGACTGCTGTAGTACACATAACATTTGGTGCAACAAACCATCATGATAAGGGTCTGCACACATATGCCCATACAGAGTGTATGCATCATGGCCAGCATCTGCACACCTAACACATTCCATAGACACTGCATGTGAAAGTACAGGACATATGTTACATATCGGGCTCATGTACTGTTAAGATATGCGGTGATGTGGTCCCATGGCAGATCAAGGATGGGTGCGTCATATCAATAAGGGTGTGTACACCTCCCATAGCCATGGTATGCTCTGATGGTTGTCAGTGTAAGTGTATTGGATTGGTCACACATGGTTTGCTGATGTTGAGAGCTGTAAATCAGACATCAAGCATTCACAAATGACATCTGTCCACATATCATCCCACATATGTGTTGCTGAAAAGCGTAGGGGCTGTAAGTATTAAAACTGACATAACTGACACAGTACTACACATTCAGCAATGGGTTGTACACAAGTGAGGTGTGGTGCACAGTACATGGCAGGGTGCAGAACAGGTGCACAGCAATACTGTGTACATGGGTGCAGTGGTATCCAGGGGGAGGGGCATCACCTAGTGACATAGCACATACATCACACGCATGCTTACTGTTGCTAGCATGGATTGACAATAGCTGCCCTGCATGCTGCTGTGTACCATATGTTATGCATGTTGACAGATGGGTAATAGGAGGACTGTGTGTACTATCATTGTGCAACCTCACCTGTATGTGTGTGTGTGTCCTGTTGTGTAGTTAGTTTTACTGCAGGGTCACTCTGGTGAAGTGGAGGGAGGTTGATGCATGTAAGATGCGTGTGTGCATGTGTGCGTGTTTGTGTAGGTAGCCATGTATGCATGTGTGATTGTGGAGTTGTCCATACAGCAGTACCTCCCTTTGGGATTGTGCAGTACATGGACATGGACTGCCACATTACACACCAGGAATACTTGTCATGTATGTAATGACAGGACAGCTGATAGTATAATAACGTCTGTATCATGGAACAGGCATTGAGAGGGAAGGTAGACACAAGGTATACCCTTAATTTCGCATTCAGCAGAGAGGTGACCAACAACCCACTTATGTAGCACTACAGATGCATTGGGGAAGTATTAGTAAACACCAGGGAGTGTATCCATATATTACAGTTGTCACATGATAGGCTGATTGAGCAGCATATTTGGCATGTACTGAGCAATACATACACGACACACCAGTGCGTGATATTATGGAGTGAACATAGTAGTCCACACATATAGGAGCCATGCTCATGATGTCTGGACATACACAGGGTGAACACTGAATGACAGCAGTGAGGCCATCTAAAACCACTACACACAGGTCAGGCAGGTAATGTAGTAACAGGTCTTGTGTTGTGATCACTTGTCTAGGCATTTAGAGAACTGATATGTTAATGAGTGGTATCAATGTGTGTATGTTACCAAGTGTGATGCAGGATGGGGAACACATGGAAATATATGTGGGACTGTCTGTAAAGTAACGGACAGGTAGGAATTATGGTGGTGTATGTGTGTGTATGTGTGTGCGTGTGTGTGTGTGTGTGTGTGTGTGTGTGTGTGTGTGTGTGTGTGTGTGTGTGTGTGTGTGCACTGTTAAGTAATGCTGTGCAGGTTTTAAAGTGTGTTTATTGTTTTTCCCCACAGTTGGCGAGGTGGGTCAGACACTGAAGATGATGATAGTACTGTTGAGGCACAGGTGGGGTTGCCAGGAGCTGAAACACCACCACCATTTGACATCCCCCTTTTAACCACCCCAATTCCGCACACAGTTTCAGTGCCTATACATACCCCATCACCAGTGGCCATAGCGGAGGGACAGCTGGTGTTTGGTGGCAGTGCACAGGAAAGTGTGGTAACCATGCCTGATGTGTCTGGTCGCAGCAGATGTAACTGAATGTCTGGCAGGGCACCACATAGGCAGATGTCCAGGGTGCTCTTGGTAGGGCCACTGAACATCATGCCCCTGGCATAGGCGACACAGCTGGTACCACCAGGCTCATGTTTCAGGCTGTCATGGTGGGGCAGGCATGTATAGAATGTTACACCAGACAGTGCCTGATACTGCAGAGGGCTGCTCTCACATCTGCAAGTGACAACACCCGTGAACTGGCTGGTGCCATCCATTTAGTAACTGAATTCATGGATAGACTGTCTGCTTTGATGATGGGCCTCATTGACCGTGGTGTGTCTGTGCTTGAATGTGAGGTGCGAGTGCAGCAACAGCCGTGTGGACATAGGCCAGCAGTGCCAAAAGCTGGCAGTCAACATGGACATGCTAGGATACCAAGGGACTCCCGTAGTGGCAGTACCAGCCATGGCACTGCAGGGAGAGGCACTGTCCACACCACAATACAGCAGGCAACGAGCACGTGATCCTGGCCAGTACCAGGAGGGACATGGTACCAGTGGACATTTGTCATCGTCAGGTGAGAGTAGCACATTGAGGCTTGTACCTGGATGTGACCATGGAACCTCTGGCAGGCACAGTCCATGTGTCCATGGCAGGAGGCAGTTAACTGCACACCCTGCCAGGTATGGTCTGCAGGTGTCCATAAACACCTGTGTAGGGCAGCCACATGGCAGAACTGTGTGTGTGCATACCCACACACTATACAAACACACCTAGGGCAACCCCATACCTACACACACCACATCACCATGCCCAGTTCACCTCAGTACACCCCTCACCCACACACATGGTGTAAAATGTATGGGCCACCCTCAGCCTCTGGCAAACAAACAACACACCCTATGCATATGATGATACCTGTGCCATATCCCTGCCATCCATACTGTCGATGCAGGGACAGACTAATATGGTTCTGATGCTCATGGTGACTGTACTACAGTGTACTACAGTACTGCAGTGTAACATGTTGTAAGCAGTAAAGTGTAATGCATATCTTTCAGGTAGTGTAGCCATCCAGCAATGATGCATTATAGCTGTTAGTAACACTGATTGATTGTGGTCTCTATAATGTTATCCATTTGTGTTGTAGGTGTACATGTGTCAGCACGAGGATGGTCTGCAGTCTTTTTCCACAATGGGTTATGGTACTGTGGTGACAACATGGCTGTGACATATCTGGGGTACAGTTGAACACATGTCACAGGTTTGTATAACAGTTATGACTTGTGCCACATGGACAGTTGTCCCGCTGGGGCATGTATAATCTGCAACCTGATGTAGACCCATCCACATACATGCACATTGTTACTTGGCCACACTGGGACTAGACCCCTACCTAGGTATGTAATGATACTGAAATGTGTGCACACACCACGCAGTGTTTAGGGTGAGGTGTGTCCCAAGTACCATATTACATGCAGAACATACCCAGACATGTACAGTATGCTAATGGGGGATGTAATGGGTGTATATGGACAATACATAGTGTGACGTGCCTTCATATACACATTAACAGACACATAACAGGCAGACACATATCTGAGAGACCTGGGCCTAGCACTGCTAACTAACTTGACCGTGTGTCCAATGTGTTACATGTAGGCTGCACACAGCACATGCATAACTGCCCTGGATTGTGGTATCAGTTACCTGTATGGTTGATGGTGACAGTGGTAACCATGATGTGGTACATGGGACATATACCGTGGTTACCTTGGTGAAATGACAGTGTACACAGAACCTACATCCCCCAGTGGATATTATACTCCCTGAAACCTGTGATGACACTCTG
Source organism: Protopterus annectens (assembly GCF_019279795.1). NCBI lineage: Eukaryota > Metazoa > Chordata > Ceratodontiformes > Protopteridae > Protopterus > Protopterus annectens. The sequence continues at coordinate 871,095,775 of NC_056727.1, read as the reverse complement.
GCATTTCCACCATCACACATTGGCCATGACTGTGATACAACCCATTGTACATCCCAATAGTGGTACTACAGGTGCTTATGCTACATGCATAGCAAGGCGTTGCATTGTCATGCCTCACCTATGGGCAGCAACAAAACTCTCTGTACTACTTTGTGGCAATGGGTACTGCAATAAGTGTATGTGGCTTGGAATGCTGTACCCTATGCACACATACACACACTTTCCAGAACACAATGGGTATCCCATGCCTATCAACCCATTTGTACAACACTGTTGTGATGGTACTGAAAGGCTCATGTAGCCAGTATGGAGAAGAGCTTAACAAGGTACATGTAATGTCCAATACAGCAGCAGCCACAATTGGCTACGGCAATAGGTATTGCGGTGGTTGTGAAGACCCTCATGGAATTCCCACATACAGGTGTGCTAACACACAGACTCTGCTATACTCAGCCATGCACACGTACATGTGTCAGTACTGGGTGCATCTCTGCAGGTGGTCATAGCTGTCTACCTAGCTATTGTCCAAGGAGAGATGGGTTGTGTAGGGGTTGTGTGTACTGTGGCATCCTGCCACCTGCCATGTGGCAGCAGGCAAGCTATCGACAAACACTACTGTTGTGACCCTCAGGGTGAGAGTGAAATGCATCAGCCATTCCTCCAGGTGCCTCCTGCACATGGTCACTAAGGTGATCACGTTGACATGCACGCAACATGCATTGCAACACATGGTTAGTGTCTGTGATGGAGACCTGTACCCAAGCATGTTCAGTTGACTATGGTAATGTAGTGGAGGTACCCATGGCATGTGGTGCATACAGGATGTTATCTCCAGTATGTGCCAGTTCTTACACAGTGGGCAGACATGTCAGTGTCAAGCTTAGGATGCCTGTACATATTTCAGTGGGATACCTGCCATCTGCATATCTGTACAGGGACTGACAGTCATCAGCTTGGCAAGTAGCTATGCAGCAGGATGAATATGTTGACAGATAGATGTTTGACAACAATATGTATGCCATAAATACATGTCAGGAGCCCTTGCTATCATGTGCTGTACAGACAGTAGTCTACAGTTACATTCCACATGTCAGATCATTACCCAGTAGGGGTTATATACTGTCATACAACTCACACACCAGGGATACAACTGGGAGGCCTCAGAGTCCAGCTATGCCTGCAGGTGTGCCTGTTGTCAGTACTACATTTAGCACTCTACTCTTGCATAGGTACACACTGTCAACAGTAGTACCGCCATGATACACTACATGCCAGTGTGACAGCATGTACCCTGGGCTACTACCCCTGTATGTAACATAGTCACATGGATAACAGTTCTGTACAGGCTTCATATATGTCTGTGTCCCAGACATGACACTCACTCCCCTTGCTACTGTAATGACAGCACATAGGCACATGTATTGTACATGGCATTACATACACTTATTACAGATGTCATTACCTTGCTATGTTATCAGACTGAGTTGTGTGAACTGGTTACCAGGGATAATCCATGCTTAGCAGGTATCAACATTGCAGCAATATAACAGCTAAGCTGATTTGCGCACTGGTAAGCAAAGCCTACACTGTGTAAACACCTGTACGTTTACCCATAGCTTAGCACCACTTAGCTTCTCGCAAACCCGTGTAAAGCTGCTCAAAACTGCCTTAACCACTCTGTATCTGACAGTCCTTGTTCTGCCCAGGAACAAAAGAAACAGCCCTTGTAGGTCTTGAACCCAGGACCTTGTACACTAAAGTCACAACACTTAACCACTATGCCATGATCACTGTGAAAACAGCTGTTGTTTTTCCAACATATCTGTCAATATACATATTGATTAGTATTGAACAGTTGCCTTTACTTCTACAATTGTGTAGTACTTATTAATATGACAGTTGCATCACATATGTTGTTTTAACATAATGTACACATAGCAGATACACACGGTGAGATACATCTGGGAGAGTATACACAACCGTGAGGTTTACACATGATAGGAATATGGATATATACATATAATAGGTTGATCTATATCTACATGTTCATACACATGTATATTCATACATATGTCTGTATACACGTCTGTATAGTGCAACATATATATTGCCATGTGTACATCTCTTCATATGTATATAAATATAAATATATATATATATATATATATATATATATAGATATGTGTGTGTATGTATATATAGATATATGTATATATAGCTATTTATGTATGCACATCCTATGTGTACAGATATGCCTATTTATGTAGATATATATGTAGATATCCATAACTATATGTGCACACATATCTGTTCTGATATATCTATTACTGTCAATATACATGTAGATATCCATAAGTATATGTGCATATGTATCTCTATCTGTATATGTGTAGACATATATTGCTGTGTATATATATTTATCTGAGTGTTTATATTTATATATATACATATACATATACATCTATGTATGTAGATATGTATATGTGCATATATCTATATAGATATATGGATAATTATATATACAACCCTAACTCAACCCCAATAGTCCCAACCTCTTAGCGCAAGGGGATGTCAGGTATGTAGTGCAGGTATATATGTAGCCTATTGCTACTGGGATAGGGGTTGTCTTCACAGACATGTTGTGTGTGGGAGGTCACATCTGCTTTTAACATGTGCTCCATTGGCTACTGGCAGACATTCTAAGGACATCCTAGTACAGTACCACTGCTAGTACAGTAATGATCCTGTGGACTACAGCAGAGATATGGCCAATAAATATGGACAGTCTGTCACACTCTGGTCAATCCAGAGGTATACACAGAACCCCTTAGCTCAAGACATGTGGACCAAGCCTGACAATGTGGATGTTAGCCATGTAGATGGGTATATCACATAAATACTGGTATAAATTTGCCCCCATAGGTTATGCATTCACACACCCCTGTCTGTCCTGACACATAATAACCGCTGGCGCAGAGGTGCCATGGCCACATACTACCCACTAGTTAGTGACATACATCTGTACAGCATCCCGCTGCTTTGTCTGACATACATGACTGTTATGGTGTCTTGGCAGCAGTACATCTGGCATCTGGCAAGTATCTGGACATAACATCACACTGGGTAAGTACACTAAGCTGCTAGGCATGTAACAAATCATTGTGCATGCTACAGGCAGACTGCCACAACACTGGCCTACATTTCTTATCGGGGAATACAAATGTACCTGCATATATAGCAGTCTCTACAGGCATGTCACAGCATAGAGTAACAGACATCTGTGTGAAAGTGCATAACCACAACCAATGTGAACACAGCCACAGCCACATATGGTAGCTAGTGTAATATTAGAGTATATGGACTATCTGATCAACACCATCCTCATATGTGCCACTCATACACTAACCCTACATATACTGGGCCACTACACAGTATAGTCCGATGTCTGTCTGTGGTATGGGACATGTGTGTGTTTGGCCCTACAAACATGTAAGCCGATAGGGTAACATACAGTGGAGCAGCATGTAACATCAGATAGAACAGGACCAAGAACAATGACATCTACCACAGTCTGTACACAGGCTAAAGTACATATTCACACACTGTCAGCAATATCCATAAGTACACAGACCTCAGTACTGAACACACAACCATGGAATGCCCAGGTTATGTCCTCAAAGAGAACCCCTACTATACATAACATGTGTCACAGTCTGATATCTCACTGGCTTATCAGATATGATGTCAATAAATTATGGTGTACAGGACATATGCACCTCTTACTGCATGAAATATATACACAGGTTGACAGAGTTGTGGCTGGAGGCACAAACACAGGGCCAATATTGACATGTTGCTGTGATAACCTCATGCATTTACTGTTGTAACAGAGTTTGTTGTGACATATGTCCTATGAAGGATATGAGGTCAGTAACTCTCATGCCTGTCACCATGTACTGACTGCAATCCTCACACTATGCTTCTGCAGTTCACATATAGTTGTTCTGTGAATAACACAAGAAACAAAAGGCACCACACACTGCCCAGTCTGCAGATGACCCTACAGATGGGGTTTCCTCAGAAACATAGCACTGTCATAACAGGTATTAAAACATGTAGACAAGCCATAACCACAGACACCCTGTTAAACCAACATTACTCCAAATGCAGAATAGCAACACTTACATTCTGTAGTCATGTCAGGCACATCCCCCTCCTGTTTGTTGGCCTGTTTCCACAGTGTATGTTGTTAGAGGTAAATCTCCAATCCATCTGGGACGCTGTTTGCCAAACAACAGATCTAGGTTCTGCTTGCAATGAATGAAATGGCCCAACACCAACATGATGTTCCTAGATATTGGAGTGTGTTTCCATGCAATTGGCTATGGGACTGTTACCACAGCTGTTCCACATGCAATCAGCTAGAGGAGGCCTGCAATTTATTCAGAGGCCATCAGCTGATCATGAGCCTTACTTACAAAGCACATGTTGCTGCTGCCTAAGCAAAGCAGGTGTAAGTCTCCACATCCACCCGACAGGGAGTGAGAGAGGCAGACAGAGGCAAAGATAAGTCAGGGAGAGGGTGGGAGAGTAAAACCTAAGCTTGTTTGTGTCACACACCTACCAGTAAAGGGTATCAAACCCCTGACTGAGTATGTATTGCTATCACATGTCTATGCACTTATTGGATGCGCCACATAGCTTGCATATTGACAAGTTCTCATGGCTCAGTACTAGGCTAACTGCCCTTTTTGGGCTATTTGAAACCTAGCCAGTTACCCCATGTGAGAATCAAACCCTGCACCTTGTGTCTTTAAGGTAAACACCTTTACCATTATGTCATCCATCTCTTTTGCGCCAAACGTATATGTGATGGTGAGTGACATCTGCAACAGTGATATGGTAGCTATGCAGTAGGTGTAGTACACGTGCCTGTCTGCATGAACAGGTGTCAACATCAACACAGCCACACTGTCTCAAGGACCCACACACATGACACACTTGGCAGGGTCAGGAATACACCTCCTCACTAGTTAGTTTTCCACAATACAGTACTGTGCAGGTATTACATGCACCACAGGGGTTATCCGGAGATTATATGGGTAAAGGGTATGTGGAGGTGCCTGACATCAGACAGCATGTTTCAGTATGCCAGTGGGGGTTGTAGTGAGTGTGAATGTGTTCAAAAGCTTCATACACCACACACACAGAAACAGGGTGCCAGTATTGACATGCATGGGTGCATTGCTTCATGGTCGTGTAGTGATTGACTGTGCCAGATGGCTATACAAAGCTAGGTGATGGGTATACCTTGGCACTAGGCCACATGACATGGTCTGCAGTGTGGTTCAGGGTTATAGTGTCTGGAGTGGACCACACAGGTGGGTATTGTATTCACAATCCAGTCACCTGGGTAACTATTGTGTGTGGCCATTGCTGTGCATTGCTTGCCATGTATGTGTTCTTTAGTCCATGACATGGATGGTGTCTCGGATGTTCACACATCCCACTTGCATGTACAGTGACATGCGGAACTGTACGTGGGGTGTCTGGCCCATGTTGTGTACACAGATTATCATCAGATGTGCCAGTCCTGGCCTCATGTGGCAGGAACTGGTAATGGACAGCAGGTTGACCCTGCACCTACATTTCTAACATGATACAGGTATTCCCTGGTGTCAGTGGCATCTGTCCATGCAGGGCATGTGTTTAAGGCATGGTAAGTCCTTTGTGGGTCACATTTGATGGCACCACAGGTGATACAGGTATTCAGTGGGGAACATAGTGAAGGCGCACTGCTTGCATGTACGTGCCTATTGTACTGATGGACAGGGTGCCATGCCCTCTGTAGTCCACTGCAATCACACCATGGTTACTATCTGTGGGCAATATGCAGGATACTGCCAACATAGCAGTTGTTGCCTAAGCAAGTGTGTTAGTGTATGAGACATGGGTTGAGCGTGTTCTCTGGGTAATACAAGGGTAGCTAACTTTGTTCACCAGGCCTTGATGTCACATGTAGAGGTATGGATTGGCACCCCAGCCTCTCAGCTATTTCACATCTGTTATCCCTGTAAGGTGGACATTGTGACATATAATAGAGCCACCATATAAGAAATTTACAAAGTCCTCTTCACAGTGAGTCCAGTTGTTACACATTCACAGCCATCTCTCCACAGGATACGAATGACAAACACAGACACACACACCTGCCATATCTGGGATTAGAACTCCTACCTAACTAGTTTATTACACTACAGCACTATACAGTTATAGGCAGTACCACAGAGATTACTGGAGTACTTCTTCCACAAAGGTGTATTTCACAGTGACTGACACAGCAGCTTGCCAAAGTAGGGCATTTGATCTGTAGTGAGTGTGACTAGCCTAAAATGCATTGCTCCCTACACAAACAAAGGAACACACACAAACATACACACTTGCCACATGTGGGAATAGAACCCCTACCAGAGTATTAGATCACCTACAGCATTATGCTGTTATAGAATGTGCCACAGAGATTTCTGGGCTACACCTTTCCCAAAGGTGTATTTCACAGTGAATGACATCAGCAAAGTATGGCATTTTAATTGTAGTGTGTGTGACTAGCCTAAAAAGCATTGCTCCCTACACAAAGACATACACACACACACAGTTGTCATGTCTGGGATTAGAACTACTACGTAACTAATGTATCATACTAAAGCATTGCACAGTTAGAGGCCACACCACAGAGATTAGGGGACTATACTGTTCCCAAAGGTGTATTTTACAGTGACTGACATCAGCAGCCTTGCCATAGTAAGGCATTTGATCAGTAGTGAGTGTGACTAGCCTAAAAAGCATTGCTTCCTGCACCGACAAGCACACACAGCTGCCATGTCCGGGATTAGAACTGTTACCTAACTAATGTATCACACTACAGCATTACACAGTTAGAGGATGCACCACAGAGATTACAGGGCTGCATTTCTCCCAAAGGTGTATTTCACAGTGACTGATATCAGCAGCCTTGCCTATGTAGGACATTTGATCAGTACTGAGTGTGACTAACCTAAAATGCATTGCTCCCTACACAAACAAAGGAACACACACACAAACATCCACACTTGCCATGTGTGAGAATACAACCCCTAACAGAGTACCATATCACAATACAGCATTACGCTATTATAGGACACACCACAGAGATTACTGGACTATACCTTTCCCAAAGGTGTATTTCATAGTGAATGACATCAGCAGCCTTGCCAAAGGAGGGCTTTAGATCTGTAGTGAGTGTGACTAGCCTAAAATACTTTGCTCCCTAAACAAACAAAGGAACACACACACAAACATCCACACTTGCCATGTGTGGGAATAGAACTCCTAGCACAGTACTACATCACACTACAGCATCATCCTGTTATAGGATACATCACAGAGATTATTGTGATACACCTTTCCCAAAGGTGTATTTCACAGTGAATGAGGTCAGCAGCCATGCCAAAGTAGGGCATTTTAATTGTAGTGCATGTGAATAGCCTAAAAAGCATTGCTCCCCACACAGAGAGTCACACACACACACAGTTGCCATGTCTGGTATTAAAAGTCCTACCTAACTAGTTTATCACACTACAGCAGTATGCAGTTATAGGACATGCCACAGAGATTACTGGGCTACACTTTTCCCAAAGGTGCATTTCACAGTGAATGACATCACGGTCTTACCAAAGTAGGACATTCAAATTGTAGTGATTGTGACTAGCCTAAAAAGCATTGCTCCCTACATAGACAGAGACACACAAACACACAGTTGCCATGTTGGGGATTAAAACTTCTACCTAACTAGTTTATCACACTACAGCATTACACAGTTATAGGACACGCCATGGAAATTACTGGGCTACACCTTTCCCAAAGGAGTATTTCACAGTGAATGACATCAGCAGCCTTGCCAACATAAGACATTTGAATTGTAGTGAGTATGACCAGCCAAAAAAGCATTGCTCCCTACACAGACAGAGACACACACAGTTGCCATGTCAGGGAGTAGAATTCCTACCTAACTAGTTTATTACACTACAGCATTGCACAATTTTAGCATGCACCACAGAGATTACTGAGCTACTCAATTCCCAAAGGTGTATTTCAAAGTGGATGACATCAGCAGGCTTGTCATAGTAGGGCTATGGGGAGGGCAGTGTGTGTGCATGGGCCATAACCCATTCATCTAGAGGTTGACATACCACATGCAGGTGCACGCAGGTTTATATTCCGCAGGTATGTGTATACAGCTGCTAGATGACTACTGCCTTGTACAGTCATGTTGCACAGCTAGAACTTGCACCACATAGTCTGTAATGCTGGCGTATAGCAGTGGCTAATTTCTACAGTGAGTGACATTTACACATCATGTGGTTGTAGCCATTTGGCTGTGTGCTGGGTGGGACAGGCCTCATGATGGATTGTTTTTTGTCACAGTCACCCTCTTCCACACATCTATGTATGTCTACTTTCGGCTTATTATAGTGTGTTGTCCTTGGATATCTGTCTGTATTCCTATCCAGTGTGTGTGCAAAGCATGACTGGTGCATACTGAGGAGTGTATGCACTAACATCTGCAACTGTCAAATATGTATGGTCCACTATTGTTTGCACACATGGGCTTCATTTGTTTAAGTGTGTGAGCATGCGCAGTATGCCCTTCTGTATTGAATGTGTGGATCCATTCCAGGTAGTTTGTACTCCAGTGTAGACTTTTGTGCTGTACACCTACAGGTAGCAAGCTGTTTCTGCAGGGCATCCGTAGATCATTTGGCAATATGGGGACAAACTGTGGAGGGGATAGTGTGTACTGTAGGTTATTGTGTCTGGCTGCTTCTGCTACATGGTACTGGTGTTATCAGAGATATTCAGACATGTGTGCTGTTATACACTGTGATGTTTTATGTCCTCAAGTGCTGTCAGGTTGACATTCTTGGACACAGTGATGTCCTGGGGGACAGGAGTGACTGCAGCTGTGTCTGGTATTGTGGGCAGACACCTACATATTCATGGTAAGTTATACCATTCTAGAGGGGAAGCTGCAGATACTTGCTGCTGGGTCTGTGTATCTGGTTTAGAACCTTGGTACAGTGCTGGCAGAGGTTCCTATACTTGTACATCCATCGACATGACAGTATGGCCTTATCTTGCTGTGGCAATACCTCACAGCTGTACAGATTCACACAGGTTAACCAGATGCAGGGGCCATGAGTCAGGACATTACCCCTATTGTGGTGTATGGACAGATTTGTAGCCACCCATTTATGTGTTTGCAGCCCGGGATAGTGTGTGCACACAGCTGTATGTCGGACCTTGCACAATCCATGCTGCCCATGCTCCCATCCCCCCCTCTATTATTCTGTCCTCTTCCATACATTATGCATACAATCTCTGATACTTTCCCTAAGGTTATCACCTCTTTACAGCTGGGTTTTGGTGTTGTGCCACAGTTCATGTAGTGGGACATGGTGGACATGTTACTGTGGTTTGTCCATGTGGCCTTGCATATGGCTTATGTGTAGTATGTTATGTTGTTATTTGGGTGTCCATGACATAACATGCATTGGCAGTACATGCGAGACACAGGCCTTTGGCAGAAGCCTGTAGGCCATTTGGTGTTGATGCGGGCCAGTTGTGGCAGGCCATTGCATTCTGTTAGTCCTATAGTCTCAGACCGCCATACAGTATATTCCCTTGGGGAGACAGGGTAGGTGTGCTAGGTGTTCATGCCAATACTTTCTATCAGTCTTGATCAGGTGGTGTGAATGCTGGCAGCATGCTACCTACAGCTAGGGACATACCTGCATGGGACACCTGCACTGCATGCTGCATTCTTTCGCTATTGCCATATACAGGTGGGGTCATATTGTACCCATTCCCAACAACAGGGATATGACCACAGAGGTACCTGTGGGTGGTGTTTGGGTGAGCTGGGTGCATGTATGCTATGGGCACTACTTGCATCTGACACACAGATATGCATGGGACATTCCAGTTATGCTGGCATGTGCAGGTACATCAGCTGTTTCCCAATACATCAGTTCTACCACCTTTGTGATCTGCAAGTGTTCAGCCAGATGACACCGGTATCCCGTACTACAGGCCCAGATAATGTGATGCATACCTGTATGTACAATTCAAAGGGTGTGTCTATTTCACAGTTACACATTATATACTGTATGTCTGGGGTACTTTCCCCTGTGTACTGCTTGTATATCTAGCCCAACAGCCATGTCATGTCAATCTTTCAGATGGTGACACATATTATCACCATACATTTACAATGGCTTACTGCTAGCATGTGTTAGAGTAGTGGGAATTGTCTTTGGCACTGCAGTTGTGTGGACTTGGCCCTGTCATCAGCATTAGTGGGCAATGTCCACCAGGTCATACCTCAACATGCATACATACTGACCACTCTCACACAATATGAAACACACACAGACCCAACACACACATACGTGCATATTGTGCAAATGCTACAATCTATCCTGCTACCTTGCTCCACTGGTATTAAACCTACAGATACATGTTACTACACATACATGTTACTACATTTCTACATAGGACTGGGGGGGGCACACCTGACTGTTACTGCATTTCTAAATAGGATTGGGAGGCACACCTGACTGTTACTACATGTCTAAGTAGGGTTGGGATACACCTGACTGTTACTACATGTCTACATAGGATTGGGGGGGGGTACACCTACTGTTACTATATTTCTACATAGGACTGGGGGGGCACACCTGACTGTTACTACTGTCTACATACGATATGTGGGGGTCCCACCTGACTGTTTATACATTGCTACACAGGATTGGGGGGGTACACCTGGCTGTTACTACTTGTCTACATAGGATTGGGGGGCACACCTGACAGTTACTACATGTCTATATAGGCTGTGGGGGGCACACCTGACTATTTCTACATTGCTACACAGGATTGGGGGTGCACACCTGACACTTATACACATTTGCTATGACTATACAGGTATGTCAGGTACTCCATTTCATTCTGTTTTCTAACCTATCATGCTGACTAGAGGCAAGTCAGTGTACTACAGGTTTTATGTTTGATTGACCTACATATTAGTTTCTGACTTCCTACCCTTCAGAACTAACATCTCACTGCCTGACCTGATGTAGTCTGTCTGTGTAGGCCTGGGGGGCGGGGTGGTTACCCATAGGCATCATACAGTGGCCTTAGCACAGCCTTTGTTTGTGATTGTCTACACCTGTCCTGCTGGCTGTGACTGTTGTTGGGTATGTGAATCTCCCTGACTGGCATGCGTGTGTCATATGGACACACATGTGGCCCAGCACATTTCCTGCAGTGGGATTTGTCCCCATGTGTACTACTACTATGGTGACACCCGTATTTGTTACAGATCTCATGCTGCCACTATAAGTGTCTACTATCTGCTGGCATCCCATTCAGCCAACCGATTCCCTTGCATGCTAACATCCATACCATAGATACAAGTAACAACACATACTACTCCAATCAGTAATCGGAAAGGATAGTGACTTACCTTGTGGGTGTGCCAGTATTGAGGATGGTGCTGGGGTCTGCCTATGTTGGATGTGCATAGTACACTCCCTATACATGGCTGAGCACAGGTAGTGTCATGTTTTGCATCCCTTTTACTGTATGTGCAAGTCAGAGAAAGGTGTCATTCCCTGGGTCCCTCCTGTGTCAGTGTATGTGCTATGTGTTGCTCTTTGCCAAGGCCATGGCATACTGGGCATGCCTCCATCTGCCTACTGGGGCAGGCTCAGGTTGTTCCTCCTCCGAGTCACTCTGTGCCTGTGCAGGTCTTGACATTGGTGGGGGGCTTTGTGGCCTTGCTCTGTGCTGTTCCTGCTGCAGCTGTTTCCATCAGGATCATATTGTGTAGTATGACACATACAATAACAGTTTGGGTACATGTAGCTGGTGAGTACTGCAAGGCTCCACCGGATGTGTCCAGGCACCGGAATCCTGACTTGAGCATCCCAAACACACACTCTATTATGATTCTGGTTTGTGCGTGTGCCTCATCATGGCATTCTTGTTTGGGTGTGCGTGCATTTCTGATGGGTGTCATCAGCCACGGCTTCAGTGTGTGATCAGCATCCCTCGCTAGGTGACCGTAAGGGATGTCTCCATTGGCAAATCTCTGGTACAGCTGCATCAGATGCCAGATATGGGAATTGTGATAGCTTCCAGGGCAGCTAGCACACACATTTATTATAATGCCCTGAACAGCGCACATGATCTGGCAGTTAATGGAGGGGTAGCCTACCCCACTCACTGGGTGGTGCTTTGATGCACATGTACGTGCAGTATATAGCATCCACCACCTCAAGGTATTCTGCTATTTGGTGGAAGAGATGCATATTGCTGGCCAACACCTCACGGGTGTTGAGGAAATATACGTGCTCACCGGCATGTGCTGACATGGCATCCAGGAACAGGTGGAATACTCTGGATGCTGATGTCTGTGAGATCCCCATGATATCCCCAGTTGGGCTTTGGGAGATACCTGTAGCTAGTATTCCTAGGCCTGCACATACCTTGGTATCCACTGGGATGGGTTCCCCTCTGTTAGTTCTGTGTGTCAGGTGTGGCCGGCACAGCTCAATAATTTGCTGTAGGAGGTCCCTGTCCACCCTATAGTGCTTCACTATCTCCAGCTCATGTAGCCCCTGGTAGGTTATCCTGGGTCTGTACACCCTTCTCCGTCTCCTCACTGTGGGTTGGTCAACAGCATTCTCATCCTCACCACCCTCAGCCTCTTCCACATGTTGATGTCTGATAGCTGCTGCAGCCTCTATCATTCTGTTGTTTTTGTTTGTTAAAATTTCCCCACTTGTATACACCGGTGGTGTAGAGTATGTGGGAAAAAACAGAGGTAAAGGTATTTGCATAGTTTATAGTAGTGTTCTGGGCTGGGAATGTCTGCTGCCTGTGTAATTGGCTGATTCTGATATGTTTCACCTGCCAGCTGTGCTAGCTCTCCTAGATTACCTTCCTACTGCAGTTTTCCCTTCCCATTGCCTTATGGTGTAAGCTCAGGGGTGCCACGCACGAAAACAGTGCTCAGATGTGCACAGAGCTGCTATTTCCTGGTTTACTTTGTTCTCCTTTAAAACACGGTGCATGATGTGCACACCTGCTTAGGCAATGTAAAAAATGCTAGGCAGCCTCAGACACACACCCTTGCTTAGCTCTGCTAAGCTAAGGGCAAACCCAAGCCACAGGGCTCCAATTCACTTACAGTATGCCTGACATTCCCCCTATGATGTCAGCTAACTCCTAGGCTTGCACCAAGCTATTTCTGCTCTTACACTGTTGGGTGCTGACTAGCATGCAGGCGAAATCTGAGATTCAGTATAATTCCCCTCATTTGCATAAGATTGTCTGCTGATGCATAGTTATATGTCCCACACTGAGCCCCCCCCCTTAGCAACCACTATTCACTAGCCATGTTGTCTTCTGCCTGCCATTGAATATAATTGCAAAATAGTGATTTTGATTAGAATGCTTATTTTAGGTTTTTGTCTTATTTTCCGCCCGATCCTGTTTGAGCGCCGCTGCCCTACACTTAAACAGCTGAGATCAGCTAAAAAAAAAATAAAAGTTGATTTTTTTATTTTTGCAACTGTTTTCCATGCCAATGGCCTTATAGTTGGCCATTGGCATGCTTTTTACATAATATCCACCCTTTATTTGGAGCTGTCATGGCTCCATTTTGTAGTTTGCAGAAATGTACTCCGTTACTGGCGGAGTACATTTCTACTGATTACATTAGTCCTGCATGGCTGGTTTCCAGCTTCCTGGATCGCAAATTCACCTCATTTGCATGGATTACTCCTGCAAATGGAGTTATTTGCATACAAGGGCTGAGTCCGTGCAGGACTAGTGCAGGAGCGCTCGTTCACGTCCCTACAGGTTATTCCTGGCTCGCATGGCAGACATATTGCCTGCTGGAGCTCCTGCACTAGTCCTTCACACCATGCAGGGCTTGCTGATTCCAGGGGATAGTTACATAAGGAGAAACTTAGGATATCTGTTGGCAAGCTAATTAGCATTCTCAAAACAAGGAACAAGTTTTAAACAGCTAGGCATAAACTGATGAAACTTTTTTGATATCAATAAAAATGTACTCTTTTCATTTCATGATGTACCACACTGTCATGTCTGCTTTGTAAGTAGCTGTCTATATATAACTCCAGCACTTTTGGGCACATGACAGACACTTCTGTGTTCTCATTAGCTTGTGATGATGAGGATGATGACATACTTGTAGTCTCATCTTTGTGTTAGTCTATTAACAGTTCTGAAAGATATTCTGATATTATGAAAGCCTCTACAAACATCTCTTCAGATATCTCTCCAAACATCTCACAAGACATTTCTATAGACACACCATCACTCTCAGATGTGTTTGGAACAAAGTAATTCTATCTCACGCTGTCATTTTGAGACACATTTATCCTGAACGGATGTTCCTGTTTCTTCTCATCATATTGCCATTTAAACTTTGAACATCAAGCAATATTAGGTTTCACATTTCTTCAATAATTTTGTGTCATGTTATTTCTCACTGGATATCTGCTTCTCCTCCTATCTATTCCTTTAGAGGAGAAAGAAGTGCATCATATTTGTAACAGTAGAATATATGTTATGACTGATTTTGTTTCTCTCTTTTGAAATAAACATTTTTTTTAGATTTTAGCAAATAAGTAAATAGGGAAATATTCATTTAATCTATAACTCAAATGAAACTGAACATGTAATGGACAACTGCTGGAGTGCAGCAGTATTTCAGCAATGATGTGAGCATCTTCATAACAGCTTCTGTTTATACTCCGCAACTTTTGTGTAAAATCTTTCAGTTTATGTTGCTTTCTCAGTTTAACCACAGACTGTGAGTAGATGAAACTGGATGCAACCTGCTGACATGTTCAGTGCTCTGAGAATCTTTGAAATCAGTACTAGCATGATATGGTTTACACCTGGAATATCATGTTGTGAGGACCCACACAGTTTGCCTTTGCAGATGCTTTGAGCTACTCATAAGCAGAGTAATGTATAATGCTGCAACATTATTAGGTATAATTTAGCATTCTTAAAACTAATACTGCAGGCATTCATGTATCCTAACTAATGGAAGCACTGTAGGCATTAGTTGTACAATAACAATATATTATCAAGTTATGCTACTGCATACTTTATATAGTAGCAGTGTATTACTAAGCTTGTCTGTATTAAGTTTTATGATACAGAGAAAGAGAAATTTATTATTATATTTCCTTAGGGGTGTTAACTGTTACATGATCTGCTGCATGAGATAAAGAACTTGCTTAGTCTTAAAGTCAGAAATACTGTTGTGACAGTTTCAAGATACCATGTATATTTCATGGAAATGTGTCAGCCTATTCCTTTCTAGAGCCTATGCTTCTGTCAGAACCACTAGATCCAAGGATTTAAGTGTTTCCTGTGACATTAATAAGACATGTTGGTGAGACAGACATGTGTCTCAGGGGATCTCCATGCTCTGAACAGGCTCTCCATCCAAGTGAAGCAGTATCCAATCGTATTTAAGCATAACTTTGGCCAATGGATGGGAAATCAAAAACTTACCCTGGGTGTGGCCCCATGCCATTGACAGACAAAGGCAGGCAGTAATGCCCAAACTAACATAACCCTCGACACACATAACCTCTGGAAACTTGCTAACTAACACCCCCCCATAAACTCCCACAATACACAGGAAAACAACTGGGTTGGATTGTATGGCTAGTCTTATAAAGGCCATAGTGGTATTAGCCAAGAATATAACTAGGAATTATAAACCTATGAGTATGTCTGCCAAGCCATTTTTTTGCCTTTCAATAGTGCAAATGCAGCTGGCAAGACTGCATGTCCTTATGTACAGGCCTTTATATGTGACATCTGAATTGATTCCTAATTCAGACACATAGTTCTTGGTGTACTTCTGTAGACATGGCTGGCAAAAGTGAGGATGGTGTGCAGTGTGCACTTTAGAACAGAAAGGTGGGGTGTTGAAGAGACCAAGGTTTTTGTGGCACTCATCAATTGCTATAGTGGTAGGCTATAGCAATTGGGTGATTATACTGGGGATTCAGTAGAATGCTGAGGCTTGGAATGTCTTGGACAAGGTTATCTCCAGTGCAAATGGCATTCCACAGAGTGGGAAACAGTATAGTCACCATTACAGTGACATGAAGAGGCAGAAGCAGGAACTCTGGAGGTGATGGGAGGATGAATTTAACACTGCTAACACCTTTCAGTCATGTAAATATACCGACTCATTAACAGTCAATGATACAGCATAGATTAGTCAGTCAATACATTTATTCATTATGCAACATTGCAGAAGATATAGCCCTGACAGAAGATATAGCCCTGAACCATGAGGAACATCAGACAAGACTACCTCAAACCTGAGAGGCATGGGATAAGTATGCATTAGGTAAGAATGTAAGACAGATAATATGTTTCAGGCCATTAGTCTGTGTCAGCATGAACAGGCATAATTAAGCCTTATATCAAGCATGAGACTTCCCATACTCTGGAGCAGACTACCTATCTATGTCAAACAGAGCTCCTCATTAGCACTCTTCAAGAAAAATCTTGATGATTGCATGGGAAATGGGAAATTCACCCCAGGGATCACTTCTGTGGCTCTGCTCGACAGGGGCACAGGAAAATAATTTTCTTGGGTGGGGAAAGCCAGGGTACATTTTTTGGCTAGGCTTGTATGGGCCCTAGGGCCGATAGCCTAGTACCTACATATGAACCTATGTACCAATAGCTCTTGGTGACTGCATGAGGCATTGAGCACACCAGATTACTTGTGTGTGTGTATTGTTTCATAGGTTCATAGGTTCATAGGTTGGTACTAGGCTATCGGCCCTAGGGCCTATACAAGCCTAGCCATAACAATTCCCTGGCTATTTCTTCCCACACTATTTACTTCCCTGGACCCCTCTCTAGCAGGGTGACTGACATGATCCTCCGGGTGAATTTCCTTTCTCCCATCCAATCGTCAAGGTTCCTTTTGAAGAGGGCCAAAGAGGCACTCTGCTTGACATGTATGGGCAATCTATTCCAGAGTCAGAGGAGTCTCTGGGTCAGGAACCTATCCCTCCAGCATGTTTTGTTTATTGTGATGACAAGGTTTAGATCCCTGGAGCATGTGGCTCTGAGTGATTGGGATTTCTTTAAGTGTAGCATGTCCAACAGCTCTGGGTTTGAAATGGCCTTGTATGTTAAGCAGAGATCGCCTCTGAGTAGACAATATGCGACAGAGTATAGCTGGAGTTTTTTAAGGTGATCAGCGTAGGAAATCTGCTTTAGGCCTGTGATTCTTTTAGTGAGGTGTTTCTGCGGCTTTTCCAGTTGTTGCAGATGTCTTGAGAGGTACATACCAAATGGGATGTTGTATTCTATAATGGGTCTAATGAGAGATGAGTACAGTGGGACAATGACCTCCTTTTTTCTGGATGAAAAGCCCTTAGTGATGAGGTGTGCCACATAGAAGGATTTCCTAACTGTTGTGGCGATGTGGTTATTGAAGCTGAGACCACTGTCCACTTGTGTCCCTAA